>NC_050576.1:201447389-201532389 GCF_011100635.1 Trichosurus vulpecula | reverse complement strand
TTTGTGGTGACAAAAAATTTGAAATTAAGAGAATGGCCATCAATTGGGGAATGACTATGTTGTGGTATATGATTATAATGGAATACTATTGTGCTATAATAAATGGTGAGCAAGATGATTTCAGAAAAACATGGAAAGACTTACATGAACTGATGCAAAGTAAAATGAGCAGAACCAGGAGAACATCGTACACAGTAACAGCAACATTGTATGATGATCAACTATGAATGACTTAGCTCTTCTCAGCAATACAATGATCCAAGACAATTACAAAGTATTCATGATGGAAAATGCTATCCACATCCAGAGAAAGAACTGATGGACTCTGAATGCAGATCCAAGCACACTATTTTCACTTTCTTTATTATTTTTCATGTTTTTTTTTCCCATTTTGGTCTGTTTCTTCTTTCACAGCTATGATTAACATAGAAATGTGTTTTATATGATTGCACATAGATAATCTTTACCAAACTGCTTACAATTTTAGGAAGAGGAGAGGGGAGGGAGGGAGAAAAATTTGGAACTCAAAATCTTGTAAAAATGAATGCTAAAAATTGTCTTTACATATCATTGGAAAAAAAAATTAAATACTATTTTAAAACAGTTACTAATGATCTCTCCATTTAGTCAACAATCAACAAGCATTTATTAAGCACTTACATTCTGAGTTCTGGAAAGGCAAAGACATTCTCACTGACCTCAAGGAGCTTACATTCTAACAACATGTAAACTAAGTATATGAGAGATAAATATAGAGTAAATGGAAGCAACACGGAGAGGACTGGGAAAGGTCTTCTGGAACAGGTGGGGTTTGAGCTAAATCTTGAAGTCAAGGAAACAAAGAGGCAGATGTGAAGGAGGAGAATATCTCTAGAATGGCATATAGCAAGCATAGCTAGGTAGTACAGTAGATAAAGCTCAAGCCTAGTCAGGAAGATCTGAGTTCAAATTCGACTTCAGATATTTACTAGTGTGTGACCCTGAGCAAGTCACAACCTATGTCTGCCTCTGTTTTCTCAACTGTAAAAGGGGGATATTCATAATCTCTACTTGACAGAGTTGTTATAAGAATCAAATGTAAAGTACTTAGCATAGTGACTGGCTCATGGTAGGTGCTGGATAAATGCTTATTCCCCCCATCTCCCAAAGGCATAGAGACAGGTTATAGGGAGATAAGAGAGCCAGAATTTCTTACTTGCAACAAAGAACAAAGACTATGCTAATTAGAACTGAGGTCTAGTTTGGACCTGTTGAGTTCATGATGTATACAGGACATCCATTTTGAGAGGTCCTAATGGGCTAGATATATAAATATGGGAATAATCTTCATAGAGATGGCATTTGAAACTGTTGGAGCTGATGAGTTGACCAAATGGGAGAGTTAGAGAGATAAGATAAAATGACCCAGGATAAAGCTTTGGGGGACACTCACAGTTAGGAGGTGGGACGTAGATGAACACAGCAAAGGAGACTGAGAAAGAGTGGATAGATAGGAGAATCAGGAGAGAATAATATCATGAAAACCTAGAAATCATCAAGAACGGGGTCATCAATAATGTCAAAGACTGTAGGAAGTTCAAGACTGGCGAATTTCCATTGGAAAGGGAAAGTAAGATATTGATCAAAAGAGCAGTTTCATTTGGATGACAGAGAAGGAAACCAGATTGCAGAAGGTTTAGAATGGCGTGGAAAGAGAGCAAGTAAAGGTACTGTGTGTTGGCCGATATCTTTGTTTTTAATGCCACTTCTTTTGTTATTTTTTTTCATTATGAACTTAAGACAAAAAACAAAACAAGAACATTTCCATGTACACAGCACAACATAAAAAAGAGGATTCAGTATAAAATAATGAGTTTCCATTTCACACTCTTTTCTTAAAAAAAATCTTTACTTAAAAAAAACCCAACTATGTAATAAATGCAACACATCCTTTTCAAAGCTACCCTGCTTTTCTGTACTTCCTTTTAAGTTTTCTTTTGTTCTCTTCTGTCCACTTGTAGATGACTTTCTTAAAAAGATAAACCATGAAGGGAAGGAGAAACATAGGACAATAGCTAGAAGACATAGTTAGATTAAATTAAGATATTTTTAAGGATGGGGGAGACCTGAGGGTGTTTGTAGGCAGCTAGAAAGAAATCAATAGATAGGAAGAGATGGAAAATAAGTGAGTGGAGATGGTAATGGGCATAATTTTTTGGCAAAGTAAGGAGAAGATAGGATCAAAGATCCAAGTTGAGGGATTGGCTTTGGCAAGGAGAAGGATTGTCTCTTGTGAAATTTGTGTAAAAATAGTGATAGTAAGGGAAGATGAAAAAGTGATGTAAATTGATGAGGAGGGGAGAAAAGAGAGCTCCTAGCAAATGGCCTCTATCTGTTTAGTGAAGTATGAAGCCCATTCTAATGGTCTTTTCTCTAAATCATCTTTTTTGAACTTTCTGTAACATTTGACCCTGTTGACCACTTTCCTCTTGGATACTTCCAAAAGCTCCTCTGTGGATTGCTGAAAGTGGCGTATATATGTCAGCAATAAAAACCTCTAATTTTTGCATACTTGAAAAACTTGGAAAGAAAACCTCCTAATCTCTTTAAAATCTTCTATATGAAGAGTTTTAATGGTTTTCTGACCCCTTTGTTAAAAATCTAAAAATGCAACACCTTTTGATTAGTTTGAAAGAACAATTGATTAAAATTAGGGAAGATAAGTTTAAGAGCTAAATTTCAACTAGTTTTTTATATTTTTGGTGACTGGGATTGAAAAATTAATATCATGATTTAGAAATTAGTATCATTAGTATCATGATTTAAAAAGTGTAGCCAATGTTAATACAGAAATATGTTTTGCATGATTTCACACGTATCATTGATATCACATTTCTTGCCTTTTCATGGTTGGAGAAGGGGCAGGATGGGGGGAAAGAACTGAGAATTCAAATTTTAAAAAATGAATGTTAAAAATAAATAAATATTAAAAAGAAGAAGAAGAAAGTATAGCCAATGATATACTTTCCATTTGGATCTGTGTGCTTTTGAGAGTTTTTTTTAGTTATGATGATCATTCAAACCAAGCTAAGTGGACAGTGGATAGAGAGCTGAACCTGGACTCAAGAAGAACTGAGTTCAAATCCAGCCTCAGACTCTGACTAGCAGTATGACCGTGGGCAAGTCATTTGACCTCAGTCTTTCTCAGTTTCCTCATCTATGAAATTTGAATAAAAATAGCACCTACCTCCTAGGGTTTTGTGAGGATCAAATAAGCTATTTGTAAGGTACTTTGCAATCCTTAAAGCACTATATAAATACTAGCTAATATTACTATCATTAAAACCCAGTCCTTCAAATCACACATTGTTAAACCAAGGTTTTCAAAAATAATGAAACGTTTGCAATCATATTGTCCTTATTAAAAATATCACCAATAATATTTTGGAGAAAGCAAAAGGTTTTTTCATACCATTAATAAATAAAACTATTTCATTTTTTATCACATTTTTTAATTTCTATTTTAAGTAGGTTTTATAACATTCAATATTATCTATCAGTACTATGGTAAAGTATATAAATTATAAATAAGTGTATATATATATATATATATAAATTGGGAAAGCATATTCAACATTTTTACTGATAGAAGTAGCAATCAATACCATTAAGAGAACACTGTTTCAAATTAGACTAGGGTGCAAGGAGGTAGTTTGGGTAAGGTTGTAGGAGAAAAGTCCAGGAGCAAGGAATGGGACTCTACTCTAGACCATGCTAATTCCAGTTTGCAGTAGAGAAGGGAAAAAGTGGTTATGGTGGGAGAGATCTTTGGGCCAGCAACCACCTGGGTAAATTATTATGTAAAGCTTTGAGGTCTATCAGGAAATTCCATCTACTGGTTGGGGACCCCTGGGTCTCAGACTGCTGTTGCTCTATTTCCACCTCTGAGCAAGTGTATACATATATATACAGTATGTACACTTGCCCCAGGCCCTAACCTGTCACCAGACACCTGCCAGCAAGAATGTTCTTGGTACGTAGACTGGAAAGATATTACTGACTGTTTGAAGAGGCAAAGTGTTAAGGAAAGAATTGAGTACCAGGTCTAGATATGAAGCTTTTCTTCATGGAAATTGCTTCCAAGAGCTCTAAGATTATTTGGTGGCCATTTTGAATTTGCTTTAGGGCAACATTTTTCAAAATGGAGACCCCAAGGAGTGCATGAGGTCAAAATTATTTTCATAAACAATACTGAGATATTTTCATTTCTAATATGGTAAATAGCAGTAGATATAACCCAAGTAAACAAAAGCTCTTTGGGGATGATCCTCAATGATTTTTCAGAGTGTAAAGGGGTCCTGAGACCAAAAAGTATGAGAACCATTGCTAAGGAAGAAGAGAATTGAAACCACCTGGTATGCGTTTGGAAGTGATCTTTGGTTTTCCTGGACCCTTTGGGAGAATAGAGTCGTTAAATGGAGTGTACTTAGAAGCCAGAGCCAACCTCCCTCACACGGGAGGTGGGCCAGGACTGGGCTGACCTCTGGAGTCTAGACTATTCTCTCCTAAATTGTTTTCTTTTCAAAGTCAGGCATGCATGATTCCCTTCTTGCATTTCAGCTCTTAGCATTTTCATTTTAAGACAAAAAGATACATATTGCAACTTCAGGCTTCAGCCAACAGATGCTGTCTTCTCTTCATTCTTGGGGGAGGAGAAGGCTTTTGTCAATTATTTAAGTAGCTGGGCCACTAGAGAAGTGTCTTCACCTCGCAGGTGTTCTCTGTTCTCTACCTGGAGAGTGTTCCTACAAGGGCTAGAAAGTTTCTGCTCTTCCCCTTTTTCCTTTTTTTGAAAAGTAAACATTTCTGTAATTTGGGGTTTATATAACAATTAGGCCCTGTTGTTAGATGCAAGGAATTGTGGGGCTGCATCCACTAAAGGGCCTCTCTGATCTGGACCCCTACACACTGCCCAGACCAGGTTCAGTCCTGGAGCCCAACCACCCAAAACAAAGGCTTTTAACTGAAGGTCGACAAATCCCTTCTGTAGATAGATTTCACAGGGTTAGTGATTTTTTTAAAAAAAATTTTAACAACTGAATTTAAATATAATTGGTTTCCTTTGCAATCAAACAGACATTATGTTTTGCACTTAAAATATTATTCTGAAAAGAGGTCCATAGGCTTCATCAGACTGCCAAAGAGATCCATGACACAAAAAGGGTTAAGAACTCCTGACTTCCAAACAAATGTCAGACTCCCCTTGGCTCATTACATGCCAGTCGTGGCACTCCCAGGGGCAAAACATTTAGATCTGCTCAAATCTATAGTCTCACCAAACAGGGTTGTAGAATGGTACTCAATGCACAATGTAAATCAGTTATGCAACAGAGGCATTTATTTCATCCACAAAGAAATGCTTAATACAAAAGACTCAAACAAGTGTTCACTGGCAGAAACAAGCCACTGTATCAACTACTGGTAGACTGTACCAGGAGATTCAGACTTAAATATGAGGACATGAAAAAAGTTTGTGGTATTTATGGTGTGCTGAATAGGTGTTTTACATTTCGTCTTGCTCCCCACTCAAGGTGGACATCTTCTGGCAAGTCGGGAGTAGGGCCTATCCTCTAGCCAGTCTTATCCAAGAGCAGAAACCCCCTCTGCCTTCAATTTGATCCAAAAGACCATGGATCTCCAACCTCTCAAATTCACAAGGTTGTCTCTAAGACTGTCTAAGTCCATCTTGGATTTGCTCTTCAATCACCTGTGCTCAGGACAGGAAACACAAAGTGGGAAAGGCAGACAAGGGACCAGGATGGAGGTTCTCCAGCTGAGTTCTTTTATTCTAGCTGCCATGTGGGAGCATTTGTCATGAAGCCTAAGTTGGGGAGGGCACCTTCTACCCAACTCCTCACACATGAAAGGCTTGAATAGTCCTGACACCATTGGTAGCCAGAGCTAGAAGGGAGAATTGAGGGAAGGTCACTCATTTTTAAGGGTTCTCTGAGTCAGAGGCTCTTCCTGCAGAGTGCTTTGCCATTCCCAAACTGCCAAGTACTTCAGCCCTGAGTCCTACACGACCCTCCAAAGGCAGCCAAGAGCTTGGTTATCTCCAAAGCACTCAAGCAATGAACTAGTATCCATGATCAGCTGGACACAAAAAAGGCAGCTCTGCCCATGGCCAAGTTTTCCTGAATAGCCTAGAGGTCACCAGTGATGATGACTACGAAGCTAAAGACCCAGCTTCTCCACCTTCTCCACCTTCTCCAAGCCAATGGAAACAAAGGCATCCTCTCTACTATTAGACACTGGTGTTTTCAGCCCATTCTGTCTTTGCCCCATGAGCAAAAGTCACTTTGCATGATACTGTCTGAGAAATTGATTCTGAAGCAATAGGTTTCAGGTTGTAAATAGCCTTTGTGTTAATTGTCCATACTTAAACAGACACAGGTAACTCTTGGCTCAAATAGCCAATTATATGGGACTCTCCTTGTTGGGGGGAGATGAATTACTCAACACTCTACACCTGTGTGAGGGGAAGAGTTTGTGAGAGCTGGTGAGGAGAGACATTCTAGCCTTCTAGTCCAGCTAGTCCAGAAAGAAGTCATGCTGTTTCAAAATTCTCTTCAGTCTCTTGAAGGGAGAAAGACACTGGAAAGAAACCGACATATGGAGGAGCTGACAGTCCAATCATATCCCCGTTCCCAGCTTACCACACTAGAGGGATCAAGGAATTTTTCCTTGGGTGAGATATGGAACTCTCTCTTGGTTAAGCTGAGTTATCTCACTCCCAATGAGAGAACTCATTCATTCTGTATATTTTCTGATATACATATATATATATATATATATATATGTATATATATATATTCTCCTATGTATACTTCCTCTGATTTCTGTTTTGCTATCAACTTGAATAAATTGTTTTCTTTTGTTGTGTTATTCACTACATGTGTTCATTGTAGAACTCACATCTGGTGGGAGGGAATGAAGTCTTGGGGCCCTCCTTCTCCATTAAGAGGTAGTGATTAGGAGTACAACTTGAAGCTAAAAATTACTCGCCCTAGACTAATATATAAGGAAACAGATAAAATTCTAGGCTGGTATCTCCTGTCAGGTCCAGAATTCCCCTGGCAGGGGAACCCTGTACTTCCCCCATAACTGTGGGGTGAGTTTTGATACCAAAGGGAGATGCCAAGGAGCTCCAGATTGATTTAATTACTTACAAAACAGGGGCAATCTGGGGTAGTTGCCAGACAGTTCAGTGGATTCCCTCAACAGACCCCCTGAAATCCCTGTGGTAATTATAGAAATCAGACAAAGGGAGGAGGAGCCATTGGATATTTTGGGTTTCTGCTCAGTAATGAGCTCATTTCCAAACTTGAGCATTAAGCCAATGGTGATGGGTAAATGCCCAAATGCAAGATTGTGTATTGTTCAGGCGCTGGTCACAAAAAGGTCACCGTATCCATGTTATGACTTTTACCAGGCATATTCTCTAAGTTATGAATCGGTATCTAAATTATGATTTTGTATCTAAATTAGTTTTTAACAGGTTGCCATGTCTGGACTTCCACCTTTCACAGAATGTAAGTTTATGGCTTTTCACTTCTCACTGTGTATTATGGCTTTTCCCCAATTGGGACCCCATATCCACTCTCTCTGAAGAGAGAAGAGTGATGGCCTCTGCTGCCAATATCTTTCTTCCCTTCCTGGCAAGAATCAAAGTCTCCCATGGATAAGAATGGAGGAAGGAGACTCTAGAGGCATCTATTCTTGCTTCCTTGAGATCCATATCTAAATAAACCCTTGTGGACATACAAAACAAACACAGCACATCACCACACTGGCTCCCTCTCCTCACTACACCAAAATCAAGGATGTACCGTAGAAAGTAGAACAAAAGTCACTAAGATCTGTCCCTTATAAGCTGTATGACCATAGGCCAACCATTCCCTACCTCTGGGCCTCAGTTTCCTATTTCTGTAAAATGAAGTGTTTGAACTTAAATAATCTCTAAGGCCCTTTCTAGTTCCAAGTCTTATGTTCGAAGGTCATTCTCAGTTCTGTCATTTGATGTCATAACATCCTTTCCTAAAGGGCTATCATAGTGTCTTTGAAAGACTATCATATGAGAGCCAGTGTGGCTTCAGAAAGGGTGGAGGAACAGTCAATATGGAGTGTGCTGCCTGACAACTTCAGGGGAAATGCCAGGAGCAGAGCAGAGGTCCGTACATGACATCCATCAATCTGACCAAGGCCTTTGATACTGTCAGTTGTGAGGGCTTGTGCAAAATTATGTCAAAATTTGGTTTCCTGGAGAAGTTCATCAGCATTGTACTTCAATTTCACGACGGCATGCTTGCCCGGGCTCTGGATAATGGGCAATGTTGTGGAGCTTTCCCAGTCACCAGTGAAGTGAAACAAGGCTGTGTGCTTTTTCCCATGCTCTTCAACATGATGTTTTCAGCCATGTTGTCAGATGCCTTCAACAAATACAAACAAGGCATCAAGATCAGCTACTGCACTGATGATAAATTATTTAACTTGAAAAGGCTAAAAGCCAAGACTAAAATGGAGGGAGAGTTAGTGCAGGATTTTTTATTTGCTGATGATTGTGCACTTAATGCAACCTCCAAAACTGAGATCTAACAGAGTGTGTATTGATTCTCTACTGCTTGTGCTAATTTTGACCTAACAATTAACACTGAGAAAACATAGGTTCTCTACCAGTCAGCACCATACCATCCATACATGGAATCATCAGTCACAGTAAATGAAGAAATTCTCAAATACTATGGATAAGTTCATTTATCTTGGCAGTGTACTTTGCAGGCATGTACACACAGATGAAGAGGTTGACTGACACACTGATTGCTAGACCTGCTCAGTGTTTGGGAGGCCCTAACCTTAAATGCCTACCAAACTCAAGGTCTACAGAGCCATGGTGCTGACCTCATTGTTGTATGCCTGTGAAACCTGCACCATCTACCAGCGCCATGCTGGGAAACTGAATTACTTCCATTTGAATTGTCTTAGGAAGATTCTGAAGATCATCTGGCAAGATAACATACCGGACACCGATGTTCTTTCTTGACATGAATAACCAAGCATTTAGACTCAGCCACAGAGAGCACAACTCCAATGGGCTGGCTATGTTGTTCAAATGCCAAAAATATATTTGCCTAAAAGACTATTTTGTGAGGAACTCATCTGAGGCAGGTGCTCACATAAATGGTCACAAGGGGCAATACAAAGACACTCTCAAGGTCTCTCTGAAGAACTTTGGAATCAATTGTGTGACGTGGGAGACGGTGGCAAAGGACCACACAACATGGCATGCTCTAATGAAAGAAGGTTCTGTAAGCAAAGCAGAATTGCAGGAGCTGCAAAGAAACACGAGATACACAAATTTAGAGATGTCTCCACTCCAAATGTTCATGTGGACTTTTTGTGCCCAACTGGTGGCAGAGCCTTCCAAGCTTGTATTGGTCTGATCAGCCAGTGAGACACATTGGACTTTGATTCTAACACAGTGATGCCATTATGGTTCTCTTCGAGGACAAAGGACAACTACAGCTGTTCTTGCCTCCCCTTAAGCCATATCTAAATAGACCCACGTGGACACACATGGGCACAAAACGCCTCCACACTCTGCCCCCTATATACTAAAATCAAGAGTGTACTGTAGAGGTTAGAAGATCAGTTCTAAGTTCTGTCTCTTATGAACTGTATGACAATAGGCAAATCATTTCCTACCTCTGGGTCTCAGTTTTCTACTTCTGTAAAATGAGGTGTTTGTACTAGATAATCTCTAAGATCCTCTCTAGTTCTAAATTCCTCTTTGTGAGTTTAAATCTGGCCTCAGATGCTTACTAGCTGTGTGACCCTGGACAAGTCACTTAACTGTGTTTGCCTCAGTTTCCTCATCTGTAAAATGAGCTGGAGAAGGAAATGGCAAACCACTCCAGTATCTCTGCCAAGAAAACCCCAAATGGGGCCATGAAGAGTCAGACACAACTGAAAAGCAACTAAACAACAACCAACGTGGCAGGTACCATGCTAATCATAGTAACAAATATAACAAATATCGTCTCATTTGATCCTCACGGTAACCCTGGGAGATCTATTATTATTCTCATTTTATAGTTGAAGAAACTGGGGTAGAGAATGGCTAAGTGACTTGTCTAGGGTCACACAGCTAGTAAGCATCTGAGGCCACATTTGAGCTCAGGTCTTCCTCACTCCAGGCCTGCAGCTCTACCCACTGCACCACCTGGCTGCCTCTAAGACAGAAATAGAGGTAAAGACTTAGATGGGTTCAAATACTCACTTTCTCAAGTAGGAGATAGGAAGTTGTGGCTAGACAACAATTCATCCAAAAAAGGATCTGGGGGTTTAGTGGACCGTGAGCACAAGATGAGTCACAAACATAATGTGGCAGCAAAAGAAGCTAATAGGATGTTCATGTTAAAGTAAGAGATGTAGTATCCGGGAAAGAACTGTGGTGGATAGAGAGTTAGGCCTGGAGTCAGGAAGATTCAATTTCTTGAGTTCAAATCTGGCCTCAGATGCTTCCTAGCTGTGTGACCCTGGGCAAGTCATTTTAACTGTTTGCCTCAGTTTCCTCATCTGTAAAATGAGCTGAAAACGGACATGGCAAACCACTCCAGTATCTTTGCCAAGAAACTCCAAATGGGGTCACAAAGAGTCAGGCAGGACTGCAAATAACTGAACAAGAAGAGGTATCCAGGAATCAAGAGGTGACAGCCTCTCTGTACCCTGCTCTGTTCATTTCACATCTGGAATGTTGTGTTCAGTTTTATACACTTCATCATTGGAAGAACATCGATAAGTTCCTCCTATGGGGTAATATGCAGAGAAGGCCAGCCAGGATGGTGAGGGCACTAGGGACTCTAATGTAGGAAGATTAATTGAAGGAACTAGGAATGTTTAGCCTGGAAAAGGGAAGACTGAGGGGCCACATGGTATCTACAAGGTTTTTTTTTAAAGGCTGGACTTTAAAGGAAGGGAATGGACTTTGTCTGCGTCCTCAAGGACAGCCTCCAGGGTCAATCACAAAATTCTCTGATGATCCTTGAAAGCCCCTCACAACCTGGACCCTTCCTTTCTTTCTTGTCTTCTTACACTTCACTCCCCTCCATATATTCTATGATCTAGGAACACTGGCCTTCTTGCAGTTCCTCATGCACAACACTCTCTCTCCTGACATTCTATGCCTTTGGATTGGCTGTCCTTCCTGCTCACCCTCTTCACTTCCACTTCATGGCCTCCCCAGCTTCCCTTAAGATTCAGCTCAAATCCCACCTTTTGGAGGTGGCCTTTCTCTGTCTTCATCCTACCCCTGCCCCCAACTGTTAGCGTCTTACCTTCTATGCAGTCTATATATAATAGAACATAATGATTACATGTTACAAATTATGATATAATTATTTTAGAATATAATAATTCAATATATAATGGAATATAATAAGTCTATTTGTTTTATATTGATACATTATAGTTGTATTTAATAGTTATATAATGAAATCTAATAATTCCATCTATTCTGTATATGAATGTATATACATAGTTGTTTGTATGTGTTATTGTTCTCTCCTAGCATTTTTGCCTTTCTTTATCTCCTCAGCATTTAACAGAGTGCCTAGCACATAGTAGGCATGTAATAAATGCTTGCTGGTTGACTAACTTGAGGATAGAACTAGAAGAATTAATGTTTCTTCTTTTCTCCTGCCCTCCCTTCTCCTGTCCTTTCCTCTCCTGTCTTCTCTTCTCCTCTCCTCCTCTCCCCTCTTCTCTTCTCCTCTCCTCCCCTCCCCTCTTCTCTTCTCCTCTCCTCCCCTCCCTTCCCTTTCTCTTCCCTTTTTTTCAAACTGGGTCTTCCTATCTTGCCCCAACAGGAAATGTAGCAACCAGCCATCAGCTGACTCCATGGCCAATCAGTAACTCTGACATGTTCCACTTCCACCCTAGCCATGTTCCCTCCTCCTTAGCCAGCCTGGTGTTCCTCCACTCTGGAGGGCTCATCATATGAATTCCATACTCAGTATGGACACCCAATCGGGGTGAGTTCTACTGCAGCTCAGAACTCCTGAGCTCAACCAATCCACTAGCCTCACCCTTCCTAGCGGTGGAGTCTACAGGTTTACACAACTAATCCCAGCCCAAAAGTTTCAAAAAGCAGTTTTATGCTTTTCTAAGGAGAAGAAGCATCCCTAATGAGCTACCTCAAAGTAAATTGGGCTTCCATTGGAGTTTGTGTGTTTCTCTTCACTGGATGGCCACTTGTTCTATCTATTTTAGGAGTGGGGATACTTGTTTAGGCATGGGTTCGTCTTCCAACTCAGATTTCTGTGAGCCTGCCTTCAAATAAACAGTGGCTGAAGGCTCATTGGAGATGCTGCAGAGGGGGTTTCTGCTCCAGTGTGGGCCAAACTAGATGACCTCTACAGGTTCCTTTCAGCCTGAGATTCTGTGATTTCCATGACCTTTGTCGGATAACCCTGCACTGAATTTCCTCCTCTGCGCTCCCCAGCCACACTTCTCTTCAGTTACAAATGGTTCTTGTGGAGGATACGGCAGGTGATGACTTATTGCTGTGAAACACCACCTGTCAGCAAACTGACAGATAATTGGCCCTTAAATCCCTTGGGAGAGACATGGGGAGGATGAGAAAAAAAATTATGGCTGTGAAACCGTCTTAAAAATTATATCACCTTGGCTGACAGTGTAATTACCCCCCCTTTTAAACTTGAGATTTGGTATAGATCTCTCAACTCTTAAAGACAATTGAGGGTTATTTTAAGGACTCCTCTGTTCCCAGTCTCCCTTTATCTCCTTGGACTGGTGATACCAGATTACTGACAGTTTAGTCCCATTAACTGCCCTCTCTTGAAAGGAAAACATCCTGAGGACAGAGCATAGGAAGGCTTTCCAGGCAAGTTGTGTAGAGAACTGAAAAGGTGGACCTCACTCTATAGGGTGCTAATTGGCATTTACTTTATATGAGATGGCTCTGGAGGAGAAAGTAAGGCTGGTGACTTTGCACAGCCCTCCCACACTCAAATCCAATTCACTTGCATGCCGTGGCATCACCTCCCTGATGTCATGGTCTTCTTTGAGAATCATGGACAAACAATAGTTCTTTATATGCATTGTCTTATTGACCTTTACATCAATCCTATGGGGTAACTGTGGTAGATATTATTATCCCATTTTAGAGATGGGGAAACCGAAACAAGTGACTTGCCTAAGGTCATATATCTAGCAAATATCAGAAGAGGATTGGAAACCAAGTCTTCCTGACTCTAGGATCAACAATCTATCCATTATGTCACATCTGGGTGTCTGATGTGATGGGGGAGAATCTGTATTTTAAAAAAAATTGTCCCAGAAGGGAGGAAGTAGCAGTGAACTGAATCCTTTGCACATTACTCAGAGGTAAAGGGCAGTATTCACACAAGGTGAGCCAGCTTTAGTCCCACACTGAGCAGAGTCTCCTGAGGCTGGTGAAGCTAGACAGTTGAAGGACTTTCCAGGAAAAAAGCAAGAGATGGCCCCAGCCTTGAGGTATACACAATGCATCATAAGACTGATGGACATTGCATGTGGAAGGATTAAGTCACTCTTCTTCACCTGTAGGCTGAAAATTGGTCACCTCTATGCCAAGATTTTGAAAGGTCTAGAAGCAAGGGCCTACTGATTCTTACTCTGACCCTTAAAAAACCAAAGTAAGTGTCCTTGATCTCCCCAAGAGTAAGGATGCTGAACAGGACATGTTAGGTAACAGGGCTACTTAGTTAAGCAGGAGGAGGCATCAATAGTGCCTTAAGGACATGGATGAGGACTGCCCTGATGAATCATAAAGTATCAGATCTCTCCCCGGGATTGCTAGGCCCCTCTGTAGCCTTGGGGAGGGGCGGGGTGGTCCAGGAACCAAGAAGGAGTAAGCTGGGAATGGGAGGAACAGGATGACACAAATATAGGAGGAGTTAGGTCTTTCAAGTTTATAGGTTTTAAGAAATAAGAACCTTTGGTAATAAAAACTTCATGGACCTTTAAATTCTCCAGAGTCTGAAGGTTGGGAAATAGCACTCTAGGATAAGCCCAGCTTCACACCCTCTAAATGTGTGATGGGATCCCAAGGCAAGAGTTGTAAGAGGAGATTGGGGAAGCCATTTGGCAGGTCTATAAGATGCTACTGTTGTTAAGGTGTTGAAAAGAGGAATGCTGAGCTCTGAGACTAAGAAGCAATACAAGGAAATGGGCAGAAGTTTTAAGAGTAGGGGTCATGCTGATAAATGTTTAACAACCAGCTTTTTAGTTTAATCTGCATTATTAAAATTTTTTGATTTTCTTAAATTTGGTTAATCAATAAAACAATAAATCAATCTCTGATTTATAGCATTTGCTGAATTCTGAGGTGTCGCACTGATAATTTAACAACCAGCTTTCAAGACCTGTACGGCTGGTTCTTATACACCCCTGGAGAGTATAGAAACTGGAGCTGTGCAGAGACAGGCCCAAGCTGCTTCTTCTTGGCTACCTCCAAGGCCCATCCTGCTCCTAAGCCTTCAGGGCTATAGCAAAGTATTAGGGAGGGGCCCAAGAGAATTCAGGGAATCTTGGAATATCAGAATTGGAAGGGGCCCCAGAGACTGATACAACTAATACAACCCATAGCCAAATGACAATTCCCTTTACGACCTACTCAACTCAGGGGTGGGAACCTGCAGCTTCCGAGGCCACATGTGGACCTTGATGACGTAGAGGACCACGTATGGCCTTAAGGCCACAGGTTCCCTACTCCTGGAACAGATAATCCATTGGTTATTTAAGGACCTCCAATGAGGGAGAACTCACTGACCCTCGAAACAGCTCATTATACTTTGGGACAGCTCTGTTAGGAAGTTCTTCCTGAAATGAAGCCTAAATCAATTCCTTTGTGATTTCTTCCCATGCCCCAGATTCTATTATCAGGGGCAAACTAGAAGAAATATAATTTGTCTTCCATGTGATACCTTTCAGGTTTCCCAAAGGAAGATGCCCCTGCTTTGGGAATTCTCTCAGGGAATTCCCTCTTCTTTCCTCCTCCTCCTCTCCCTTCCCTCCATGCCCACCCCACCCCCACCCTCAGCCAGTTTGGCATTGCCAGCAGGAACACCAGGGCAATGAGCAGCGAGCATGAGCACGGGAGCATGGGAGCTATGAGGCTCGAGGTTAAGACAGACTGATTCTTCCAGATCATCAAACACTGTGGACTTTCAGTATCGAGGTCCTTGTTCTCACTGCTCAGCCTTCTATCGTGCCTGGGAGAAACTCCCAGCCAAGCACCGTTTAGAACCAACTCTGCCTCGGCCATGTTTTTAAAGATTTATATTTCATTCCTCCTCCTCCCCGCCACCCACACACATACTCATTTTTGTTCCTGATTATTTCTAGATGATGAGTGCTATGCCATTTCCTTGGGTTCGGCGTCAGCCTTCCCCACCCAGAGGCATCCAGCCCCTCGCTGACATCATAGTCATAGCCCCAGCAACTAGCAAGGATGGTACGAGTGGAGGGCAGTGTGACTTTGGGGTGGGATGGTGGAAAGCAGCAGCTTCGGCCCTCCCTCCCCAGCCACGTCCCTTGTGCCAGACCCTCTCATCTTCCTACCCATATAGACCATAAATAAAACTGGCAAAAAAAAACCAGGGAGTGGAGTGATGCTAAGAAAGCCACAGTACAGGGCATGACCACATCTTGGGGATGAATTGTTTCTGAGCTTTGATTTGGGGGCCCGTTTTTTTTTTCAGTCATCAAGGAGGTGCCAGCAATTCTGTGAGTCCGGTGGTGAGGTTGCTGCAGCTGGGAAAAAAAAAGGTGTGTGTGTAATATATACACACATCCATACATAAACATGCCTATAGATACATGTATACGTATACATGCACAATATACAATACAGATATAATATATGCACTTAATGCATATGCACACACATACGTCCATGCATAACACACATGTACACACGTGTGTGTAATATTCTACACATGGCCCTACATATACACATACACACATACATACTGCTATGCATAATGTACACACATACACATGAATATATAATATACACACACTACATATGCACACATACATATACAACAAAATACATATGCACACAAACATACATGCCCTATAACACACACAGTATATATATACATGTATATAATATTAACACGTATATACATGCATAATGCACATACATGCATGTATATACCATGTACACAAGTACACCTGCACACACATGTACATACACACACAATACATATATACACATTATATAATACACACATATATACAACCCATATACACATGCATATATACACTATGCACACACAATACATATGCACACATATATACACATATACACATGTACATATAATATAAACATAATACACATGCACAATATATACACATATATACAACTCATATATCTGAATAATACATACACACATACATATAATATGTACACGTAATACACATACACACATATCTACACATACACATGATACAGACACACATACATATACACACAAGTATACATGTACATGATACGTGCACACACATATGCAACCTATATATACACGTGCACATATATACATACATTATATATGTGTGTATATATATATACACACACACACATGCACACACATGTACACACATATTCATAAGCCCAGTGTAAAAGCAGATCCAGTGCCCAGACTAATGCCAGAATGCCAGGCACCAGAGGCAATTGCTTTGTTTGATTATCTGCCTTAATGCAAAGGCACATTCTGACTCAGGATCCTCTGTGTCCCAAATTCATGAATGGAGGAGAAGGGCTGTCTCGGTCCATGGCCGTCATGCTTTATTGTCCCTGCGCCCTAATGGCTACATCAATATTATCTTGCCATTTCAGCGCACCGTGACAGATGTATTAATGATCACCATGGAGCCAACACAAAAACCCCCAGGAAGGAACACACCTATTTTAAAGAATTAAAAACAGATTGCTCCCTTGTCTCCTCTGCACCCCACTCCATTTTGGGGGTGGGTGGGAGAGTTGTGAAGCTTCTTCCTTGGTGAGGGTGCTTGGACCCTGCCATTTCTCCCCCGGCATTGATTCATGGGTTTTTCTTTTGCTGGGTTCTTTGTTGGGAGCCGCTGGGGCAAGTGTGTTGTGCTGTAATGAATATGGAGAGGCCTACTATCATCCTGCACTCAGGTGCTGAGCCAGGCATTGAAGGAGAAGGCCTAGAGGTGGGGGTGGGGAAAAGTGAGACATCTGTTCAGCTAAACTTTCTCTGCCAAGGAAAGAGAGGGCGGGGTGGGGAAGGAAGAAGTTAGGAAGGTGGGAGTTGAGGTTTTGTTTGTTGATTTTCAGTGAAGCTTGATAGAATGAAGGATATGGGAGGAAGGCCTGTAGGGAGATAGGGGTGTGATTTGGGTCTGGTTTCTTATGGATGTGGCTAAAGCCCATTAGGCTAACATTCTGAGGCCCCACCCACAGGGCCCCTGCCTCCTGTGTTATCCTAAATGCTAATTAAACCTTTGCCTTCTTCTTGTCCCACAGACGCCCACATTCTGCACTTCTTGAGTGTCTCCAACATCTGGACCCAAAATCCAAAACCACAGCTTCGCCCCTGCTTTTCCATTTTTATTTCTAACATCCACCATCCAGCTACTAAAATTTAATTTTCCTTCTATTAGGCGTTTCCTCCATGGGTCCTGGGAGACTGGATGTAGGAATTTCTCATCTTCCTCCTAGGAAGCAGCTGGTCAGTTCTCCTGGTTTCTCCCAATACAGCATCTCTCAGGCATGTCTTGCTCATTATAGAAAAGTCCCAGGACATTGGGTCACTGGGCATTATCCAAGGAATCAGTCCAGGATTGTTCCTCCTTTGCTAATAAAATACAAACATTGCAGGCAACTTCACAGTCTGGCTCCAGCCAGACACTCTAGACTTTATTACATGGTACTCCCTTTTGTGTATTCTGCGATTCAGCCAAATTAGCCTGCTTGTTTCCCCCATTCTCCCACCCCACAACATCCTCTCTCCACTATCTGGGCCTGGAATGCACTTCCTTCTCACATCCACTTCTTAGAATCTCTATCTTCCTTCAAGGCTCAACTCAGATGACTAATGAAGCCTTTCCTAATTCCTAGTCCCTGACCTAGTCCCTCCCTGTCTCTCATCAAAATTACCATGAATATATTTTGTATCCATTTATCTTTATAAATGCCATCTTAACTGCCCCCCGCCAAGAAAAACACCTCCCTAAACTCCTACCTCCCAACAGAAAGTGAGCTCTTTGAGAGCAAGATTCATTTCAATTTTGTTTTTGTATCCCCAGCACCTAGGGTGGTTGCTGGTGCATTGTAGGGGCTCTGTAAGCTCCTGTTAGATGAATTGAATGGGCCCTTGGGGATGCTCACCATTACATTTTAGGGGAGGCTTACCTTAGAACTATACCAGAAGGGGTTCATTCCTCAGTGTTCTGGTCTACAGAGAATTTGGTCCAGGATAGTCATCCAGCCATGGTGTATTTGTTCTCTTTCCCTCCCCGCTCCCCCCATCCCTCAACACCAAGTTTCTGGTTCCATACTCTGGTCCAACCATATATATCCATCTGAACATGCCCAAGGCCTATAACATATTACTTTACTATTACAGTCGCTTTTTAAAAATAATGATAATACCAACTGACAATACTAACCATACAACTCTGTTCAGAGGAGCAGCTAATAACTTATTATTTAAACTCATTGAATAACTCCAAAGAATAATTCCAACTCTGACCAGTAGCCAGAGGCTGCTTTGGGGAATTGACCCAACCCACTCCAGATCAGTGGTAGGTCAATTGGCACTGATTTCCATATTGGCCATTACAGACTGAAACCCCAAAAGAAGTCGGACCTAAGCACTGCCTCTGCCTCCATCATGAAACAACCCTAAGGCCACCTGATTTCAGGTCTCTTTGTCTCTCTTCCTCTCTTCTCCCCAGGGCTTGCTTCCCCTGTCTCTCACAAGCTGGCAGGAGCAAGTCCTAAGGACCTTGTCCAGGCCTGGAACTGGTCTGTCTGGTCCAATTCTACTCATTTGACTCCTTCCATCCTCCCAGCCTTTGCCCCAACCCCTACAAAGCACAGCTATCATTAACTCAACTAGATAAGTGTTAGTCCCAAAGAAGAGTGCCCTGCTACTGCCCTCTAAGACTCACTGAGAGACTTGGGTCATACTACTTCCTTTCTCTGGGTCTCCGTTTCTCCAACTATAACAAATGAGTAAACCCACCTTTGTCACTAACTACTTTGTGACCTTGAATAAGTCACTTAAACTCTTAGGCAGGGCCTCGGTTTCCCCATCTGTTAAAAAAAGATGTTAGTCTAGGTGACCTTTAAAGTCTCTTCCAGATATAGATTATGATTGATTATCGTAGGTTAAGGTTTTCCAATGACTCAAATGTTACTGGGGTTACTCGTGATGACCAAATGAAATCTCAGGTGTGCAGGAGCTTTTAAGCTCTTTGGAAGGAAGGGGCTAAAAACAGCTTCCAATTTTACACCTGAAGAATGCTCTTACGGAACCATTGGTACGGAAAATTCAAGATGATGGGTTCCTCTCTCATTCAAGGTTTAGTGAGAGCAAAGGACACCTGTTCAGCATGCTCCTTTCTTGTTCTCCCTTCCAGGGCTGAAAGATCATGGCTTGTTTGCTTTCCAGCCTTACCTAAGCTGTTCCCCCTATACTAGCTCACCCTACCCAAGCCCGGCCAGGGGGCATTGCTGTAATAGAGGCTGCCTCCAGCCCCCTTCCACACTAGACCAGATGTTTAGGAACTTGTTTGTCCTTCATTCCCAAAGAGGACATGACATCAGGGAGGTGATGCCATGACATGCAAATGAATTGGATTTGAGTCAAGGAGGGCTGTGCAAAAAGTCACCAGTCTCACTCTTTTCTGTAGAGCCATCTGGGTCCAGTGATATCGATCAGGACTACTGGATGTGGCCCTGGATGCAGTGGGAGACCTTGGCTTCTTAAGCCAGTTTGACTCAGAAAATGAATATCTAGGTCTCAGTTTGACTGAGGCAACACCCATTCAGTGATTAAGGCTAGGTAAGAAATGAAGCAGGGAATGGCCTCTTAACCTAGTGAAAGAAAAAAAAAATCAATCTAGGAGGGGAAGACCCCCAGGGTTTCTGGCCAAAACAGAAACAATTACTATTTACATTCACTTTGAGCCAACAGGTCCAAAAAATGACCAAATGGGAGTTGGCCTGGGAACTATTGTTGGCCAATCAAAATGAGAGGCAGAATGATTTGGGTTTAAGGCTTTTCTTTTGATCAGAGCAGGAAAGGGTATGATACCCTATGTAGACAGAGACTTAGAAGGTACTATTCTTTTTTTTTAATTAGATTTTTTATTTTTTGTTTACAACACTTGGTTCTACATGTTCTCAAGTTTCAAATTTTCTTCCCTTCCCTGGTGTGGCAGAAACTGGACATAGACCAATATCTTACAACGTATACCAAAATAAAGTCAAAATGGGTTCATGATTTAGGAATAAAGGCTGATACTATAAGCAACTTGAGAGAGCATGGAATAGTTTACCTATCAGATCTATGGGAAAGGGAAGAATTCATGACCCAACAGGAGATAGAGAGCATTACAAAATGCAAAATGAATAATTTTGATTAGGAGGTACCAGTCTAAACGAGGCAGCTCATTGGATAGAGTACTAGGCCTGGAGTCAGGAAGACCTGAGTTCAAATCTGACCTCAGACACTTACCCAGCAAGTCACTGGGGAAGGAAATAAATTACTCCAGTATATTTGCCAACAAAACTCCATGGATAGTATGGTCCGTGAAGAGTTGGACATGACGTAACAATCACAGCAAGGTTCCTATAGCCAACAAAACTTTGCTGGGAGCTGCTTCCAAAAAGTATTGTGAAGCATATATGAATGAGGTGTGAGATCAAGAAAGTGGAGCCGGAAAAATTCAAGCTATTCCTGAAGGGAGCAGGATTGATTTAATCGGTAAGTACCTTTAGCCCTTCTAGATATTCAAACCATTCTCTAAGCAATTCCTGGAACATTCATTTCTATGCATGCCTCTCCCTTGCCTTCCCATGATCCTCTCCAGCTGCTGGTGGTGCAGAGAATAAGATACTGCACTTGGAGTCAGGAAGACCTGAGTTCAAATACTGTCCCAGACACTAGCTATGAGATCCTGGGCAAGCAACACTCTGACCTCCACCCAACCCCCACCCCTGCTATAATAATGTGCTATAATAAAGTGTTATAATAATAGCCCTTGCCTCCCAGGGATGTTGTGAGAATCATATTAAAGCACTATATAAATGCTAGCTATTACTTAACTAACAGAATAGTTCACCCACTGTGGCGAAGGAGGAAGTGAAGTATAAAGAGTTATGATGATAAGGCTAGTCTCCAGATGATTCAGCTGTTGACAATAAAAATGCAGGGGTCACACTGGCTCCCAGATATTTTTTTTTTATTTATTCTACATTTTTATCTTCTACCAAATCCTACCCAATAAAACAACTCTGCCCATAGCAGGGACAGTTTCCACACCTCGTGCATCCTCCTGGCTCCCATGACTTCCTGGGCATCGGGCCTCTTCACTTCTTTCACACTATTTCATCTGTGTTTTCCCCACCACAGACTAAACCCATTTCACTGCCTGTCCTGTCCTCATTGACTAATGAGAAATAATTGGATTCTGTCCTCTTTAGACCATCTCTGTATGGATCTGTTGACAAATAGATTTTTAAATGATTTAAAACCTGTGTCGTGGTGAGGGTTTTGGTTTTTTTTTAAATAAATCTTCTCGGAAATTAGCCAATTTTACATATTTGGGATGCTTAACAAAAACAAGATGTGTCAATATGTAAAATTCATTCTTTCCTCAGGCAGAATGGAAGAGGTTATGTACTAGGCAGGGTTGGACAAGTTCTAAGGGAAGGGTCAGGCAAATTGTCATGATGGAGAGCTTCCAAGGACTTTAGACTGCTGTGACTTCCTCCTTCGCTCCCACCCTCCACCAGTATAGTACAGCAAAAAGAATGCTGCTAATTCCTACCTCTATGACATTGGGTAAGTCATTTAACTTCTCTGAACCTCACTTTCCTCATCTGTAAAATAAGGCAATACATGATTTAGGTGACCTCTAAGGTCCCTTGAGCCTATAAATAGCTCTGATGTGCTGGAGGCCAATGTTTGATTGCCTGCTTGGTATATCCATCCAATTCATTCATTCAAAAACATTTATCACGTGCTTGCAACACAGTGATTGGAGATGGGGATGTTAATGATCTGGAGACATTTACCATCTGTTGGGAATAGAACCCTGGTACTGTTCAGGCTTCAATTAATAACTAAGTAAATCTCCAGGCCACCTCTCCCCCGCTAACCAATGGTGGCTATTGGGATTTCAGAATATTTAGTGAGATCCCACCACAGGTCAGGACCCATAAAGGATAGTCACAACAGTCTAGGTCTTACCCTCTGCACACTTAGATAGAAATGACAGAGGAATTTGAATTTCTCCAAGCTGGACTCTAATAAACTAAGATGACCCAGGATAGTCTTTCAGAGGAAAAGAAAGCTCACACTGAAAGTGTTTTGAGGGCAGAGACTGTATGTGAATAATTCATTTTGAGTTGTGCCTAACACAGCATCCGAAGTCAGTAATTGTGGATGGAATATGTTTAAAGTTGAAGTAGTGATGATAATAAAATCTTAATAACAATAACTTATATTTACCTATAAGACTTTATAGCTATGAGATGCTTTCACATTCATGCATTTGATGCTGGGCAAAGAAGGCATTATTATCCCCAATTTACGGCTAAAGGCTAATAGTTTGTGGGCCTAGGCCAAGGACCAAAGACCACAACAGAGATTTGGACCGAGGTCTCCTGAATCCAGGTCATATAACAGTAAAGTTGATCATGATGACAGCTGATATTTATTTATATGACATTTATTTAAGGTATTCATAAATACCATCTCATTTAAGCTTTACAATATCCCAGTAAGTTACATAACACAGACATTAATATCTTCATTTTTGGGCAAGGAAACTGAGTCTCCAAAAGGCTTGTAAATGTCATAGCTGGTGTTTGAATTGGGGTCTTCCTGACTCCAGGTCTGGCACTCTAGCCTCTAAGCCTCTCAATGATGATAGATCACGAACAAGATGAAAATCAACTAAGAAAAGGGCTTTTCATCAGCTAAGTACACATGACTTTGCTTTTGGGGGTAAAGAAAGACTTGCCTCCTCTCTGTGCTCCCCTTCCCTCTGCCCCCACCCAAGCAAGCTCCCTCCTCTAGGTTTTAAAACAAACATCAGCTGCCAAGCATCTGTGTGTGATCGATAGGGCCACTCATCTGTGTGGTTTGAGGCCCTTTCTACAGATGCAATCAAGGCGCTGGAGACATCTCTGGCAGCGAGTGCATGGGGAGGGAGCTCCGCAATGCATTTAATCAAGGAACAGATGGAGAGCTGATAGAGGGTGTAGAAAAATCAGGTTTTTGTGATAACATTCTTACTCTGGGCCTGCCACCCCCCACCCACCCTCCACATTCGCTAAGCTGCTTCAATAAGAATTCCCGATGCCAATTTCTGTACTGTGCTTTAAAAAGACATCTTCCCCGGAACCTTAATGTCCTGGGAGAGTCTGGGAGGTGTCCAGGGAGCAGGCCTGCTGGCTGCTTTGTTCATCTCCCCAGCCCCACTCGCACACTGGCTGGATCTGCTCTTTTATCCTTTATCCAGGTGCCCTGGTTGCCTGAACCTAAAGGCCAGAGAAATCTAGGAAGCCGGAAGGGCTGACAGCCTGATCATGAGATATCAGACACGAAAGGTTCTCAACCACCAGCTCCTTCTTGCTCCCACTGCTGACCTTCCCTGCTCTTTGCCTGTGCTTTCCTAGTAGCTCATGCTCACTGAATTCCTTCCTCGCCTGCTGCCATGTGTTCATTGCTTCCGGTGTTGGCTTCCTAGCAGGGTTTTGTGTTTGAAGGTCAGAGACTGTCAGAAGGTTTCAGACATACCCTTTCATCTCAAGGTATCACTACTTGGTCTGTACCCCAAAGAGATAAAAGAAAAAGGAAAAAATCCATATGAACAAAAATATTTAGAGTAGCTCTTTTTGTAGTAGTAATTAACTGGAAATTGGGGTGTGTGTGTGTGTGTGTGTGTGCATGTGGATGTGCACAACCATCTATCATATGTAAAACAGCCAGACAAATACAATATGAACGTAATGTAATTCTATGGTGCTATAAGAAATTATGGAACTGACAGCTTCAAAGAAACATGGGAAGACTTGTTTGAACTGATACAGAGTTAAGTGAGCAGAACCAGCAGAACAAGTTATACAGCAACAAGAATACTAGAAAGACAAATGACTTTGAAAGACTTAAGAACACTGATCAAATCATTGACCAACCATGATTCCAGAGGATCGTGATGAAGTAATGCTACCGAGCTCCTGACAGAGAGGTGATGGACTCAGCAGATGCAGAATGAGATATAGCCAATGTGCAAATTTGTTCTGCTACTATTTGTGTGACCCTGAACAAGTCACTTAACCCTGTTTGCCTCAGTTTCCTTATACGTAAAATGAACTGGAGGAGGAAATGGCAAACCAGTCCAGTATCTTTGCTAAGAAAACCTCAAATGGGGTTATGAAGAGTCAGACACAGCTGAAAAACAACAAAATCTATGTCAACACCATCAACATGAAATACATTCATTCTGCAATGACATCCATAATTTTGACCACAAGATAATTTAATGGGCCACTTTGGAGGAGAAGACTAGACATGTATGTGAATACTTTAGGTCAGTCATCTTCACCTTTGGCTAATCCACATCAAAGCAGGGTTGAAGAGACTTAAATAGTGGATTACTATGTGACCTTAAGCAAGTCACTTCCTTCTTCTCTCTGGGTTTTTTCCTTTGTAAAATAAATGGGATGGACTAATCAGGGGTGGGGAACCTACGGCCTCAAGGCCTTGTGTGGCCTTCTAGGTCCTTGAGTGCAGTCTTTTGACTGAGTCCAAGCATTACAGAACAAATCTTTTTATTAAGGGGATTTGTTCTGTGAAGTTTGGATTCAGTCAAAGTGCTGCAGTTGAGAACCTAGAGGGTCACATGTGGCCTTGAGGCTTCACATTCCCCACCCCTGGATGGTCCCTCTAGGACAGATAACACTAGTGCACAGGATGGCTGCTAACACAGGTTCACTCTTTATCTGGTCAGACAGGAAAGACAGCTTCAAAGGAGTTAATAATCTTTATTCTAGTCTAGTCTTCTGACAAGGGTTGCTGATAATGAAACATAAACTCCTACAGCATTCCCTAATCACTCTTCTCACAGGAGCTGGAGAGAAGGGGGGGGAGTGTGGGCAACAACCCCTGTGTCTCAATGGGGTCAATTGAGACAGGCACAACTTGTGCATTCCCCTAAAGCCTCAATGGAGGCCAATTGAGGCAAACACAGATTCCCCCCAAGCCTTGATGGGGGCTGGTCAAGGCACAGACAGCATTCCTGCTTGTGCATTCAACCTTAAAGTTTCCCCAACTCACTGACCAATGCCCACCTGCTTTATAGGGCATCAGACAAAGAAGACATATTGATATCAATAGCCTCACAAGTTTACGTCACCTCATCTCTGTATCTCACTGCACAGTCACAGCTGATGTTTACAATTTAAGCACAAATGTTCATATTATTTATCATTATATAATGCTGCGAAAGCATGGTGGAGATATTTTGAACCATGAGCTTGGGAAATAGAGATTGTTATGGCCATGGATCCTGGGAAACTGAACTCTAAGAAATAATAACAAAAATCCACTTTACACACACTAAAATCTACCTTACTTACACTAAAATCCACCTTACTTAGAGTTCCTAAGGTTACTTTCCAGTTCTGACATCCTAGGAGCCTATGAAATGCATGCCATGCTTTTATAGGTGTTTCCCAAAATGTATAAAGCAAAGAAAAAATGACAATCAACAGTAAAATTTGGGTTGGTCCCTCTTCATATTCTGTGGTGGCCCTTCCTCTTTTATCCATGTCAACTCCCTCCTACTGCCGGCTGGGTTAGCCAGAGCCCTCGGATGTCTATCCATAGCATCCCCACTCAGACTTTTCACCTCAGCACAGAATTCTGTCAGAATATAGTAGAAAGGAATTGAAAGAGTGAGATGGAGGTAGTTCATACTCTTTTAGGCCAGCTGCCTGAGATCTTTAAAAAGTCTTGGGCAGATTGGCCCAAGTTTATTTTCATGGATTCACTAGAAAACTTTCAAAAAAGTATGATGAAAAGCCATCAGACTCTTTGACTTTATTGCCACCACCTGAACTCAGTGGGATTTCCTGTGCCCCATAGCCTACCATCAACAGCAATACATGCTTGGATTAGTTGTCTATTGAATGCAATTCAATCTAAGTTTATTCAATTTGATCTGGAAGGGAATTTAGGGATCATCTACTTCAACCCTGTTGTTTGACAGGTGAAAAAAAATGGAGCCCAGGATGGGGAAAGTTACACAAGTATTATGTAACAGAGCCAGGAGTCCACTGACATTCCAACTATAGGATATTACCACTTTTTCAGAGGAACAAGGATTTCTCTGGGCTCAAGCTCTATCCAGAATAGCCATCATAGGTATGGCTCAGTCTCAAATATCTCTTTCAGCTTCCTGAATTCAGAGAGATTTCAGACTCCTCCTGGATATCTCCCTCTAGTTCCCTGTTACGAAACATAGTAGTTCTTGCCTCATCCCCCCTCTCTTTCCCATTCAAGTGAATCAACCAGTTGATAGACATTTATTTAGTGCCTACTATATGCCAATTACTATGCAAGTCGCAGGAGATAAAAAGAAAAAAATGAATCAGTCCCTACCCTGAAGGTGCTTATACATTTTGCCTTATACATTTAGCAAATGTTTAAATAAATACATATGTGTATCATCTCTATGTCTGTCATCAATCATCTATTATCTCTATGTCTATCATCTATCTATTTCTATCTCAATCTGCCATCTATTTATCTGTATCTATCATCTACCTCTTTCTATAATTTCTCTATTACCTATCCTCCATTTCTGTTTCTATCTTAATCTGTCATCTATCTATTTGTCTATAGCTCTCTAGCTTTATCTATCATCTATCTCTGTGGATCTAACCTCTATATCTCTATTGTATATGTCTCTATCTCTAAATCTATCATCTTTCTATCCATATGTTCCTATCTGTATCTTTCTCTTTATCATCTCTCTATCTCGATCATCTATATCTCTAATATTGAGATTATTTCTATCTAATCCGTCATCTATAGTCTGGATCTATCAACTATCATCTATTATCTATTATCCATCATTCTATCTCAGTCTATCTCTCTATCGTCTATCTCTATCAGTCTGTCATCTCTGTCTGTCTGTCTATCTATTTCGTCCTTCAAGACAATGCATCACCCCACAGAACAGCCCCATTTCTCACACTGATTACAAATGATGATGCTGGAGGTGGGGGGTGAGGAGAATCCCAAACCTAGTCTGGTAATTTGAACTTTTTCCTTGTTTGGAAGCTGAAGATCTTCATTTAACCCGGGTGGTGGGGAAGGAGATTTAAGGGAGTGGGCCATGACAGCTTTCTTCCTATTTCAAAGAGCTGTCATGTGAAAGAAGGAATAGCTTTGTTCTGTGTTGCAGAACTAGGACTAATGGGCAAGTTATAGGAAGCAAATTTCAGTTCATAATAAGAACTTCCTCATAGCTAGAGCTGTCCAATGATGAAGATGGCTGACTTGCTTTTCAGTCATGATGACCTTATCTATGGAGTGTTTAATCAGAAGACAGATGACTCTAGTCAGCTGGCACAATGCTAGACTTGGAATCAGGAAAACTTGAGTTCAAGTCCTGCCTCAGAAACTTCCTAGCTGTGTGACCCTAGGCAAGTCACTTTTATCACTATCACCCTCCACCCCATGCTTCAGTTTTGTCATCTGCAAAATATGAATAATAAAAGCATCTGCCTCCCAGGGTTGTTCTGAGAACTGAAGGAGATGATAGTTGTCAAAATGCTCACTATTATGTTGTAGAGAATATTCTTGTACTGGGAATTCCCAGTGAGTGGGAATGTGGACTACATGAGACTCCAAGGCTTCTTGTAACTCTAATTTTCTCTGATTCTGGATAAACAGGAATTTGTTGTCTATTGATTTCTACTCATGGATGGGCTGCTCTTTAAATGTCTTCTATTATGTTTCATGTGTAGGCCTTCTCTCTTTTCCAACTAAATTATAAATTCCCTGAGAGTAGAGATCCTGGTTTCTAGCTCATTTGTACTGTGCCCCTTCCCTACCCCAGGCCAATATCCCGGACAGGTCTTGAAGACTTTTCAATGACGGCACAAAGAGGGCCAAACATTAGGAACAATGTTTCATTTTTTTTAGGCCTTGAATTTAGTAGCATTTATTGATGTTCAAGAATCCAGCAAATGCTTTTCATAACTAAAAGTATGCACCCTGTGAATGAATGACCCTGGCCAAGGTACCTTTGGGAGTATTTCTTCCTCATCTGTAAATGCTGAATCTGGAACCAGAAAAACTAATTTCATAGCCTATCTCTGACACAAGCTGTATTCATCTGGACAAGTCATTTAACCTCTATGGGCCTCTTTCCTCATATGTAAGATGGGAATAATACCACTTGTCGTATTTGTCTCATAGGGTTGTAAAATAATGTTTTAGAGGAAGCATTACTAAACCCGGGTAGATCAAAAGTTGAGAACTGAGGTCCTACCATTATATTTATCCATCATCCCTGGCATAGAATCTTTTCCTTATGGAGGTAGTGGCATGGTTAGTTTCTTTTGTCTTTTATTTTTGTTTTTGGGTTTTTTTCCCAGTTTTTAAAGGACATTAAGTACAATTCTGTTGCCCAAGTCCAGTGGGAGACAGCAGGAGATTTACACCTAACCTTCCAACAGATGACAGGAAGAAATTGTAACAAATGTCATCATGAACATAATTGGCACACAATCTAAAGAGAGGATGGTGGGTTCTGAGCTAAGCCTGAGGTCCCCTTTTTCAAAGGCAGGAGTATATTTTAGAAGCAGAGCTCCTATAAGCAGCTTCTCCTTTCTACATCTTAAAAGCAAAAAATATGAATTATTCCAGGGGAACCCAGGTACATATCACACTGACTTTGGGGGTGGAGGGCCAAGAGAAGAGAGGTTACAGTGAGGATGAAGGGGAAGGGATTCTGAAAAGGAAGACTTGACCAAGCTAGAAAGAACACCATAATGAGGGTTCTTCTATTCTACCTGAAAAAACTATTATACTGATAACCAAATTGTATCTCCTTAACTTCGATGACCCCTAAGATATGCTGGGTTAGGTGTCTGGGACTAATTTTGATTCCACCATTCAGAAATCAACCTTATACAAGATGATAAAAATGGGTCATACATTTTAAAAATGCACATGACTGCGATGAAGGTGAGAACTTCTCGTTGGTGAATAGAAAGAGGGGCTGGCCAGTGAGGGTCCAGTGCTGGAACATGTGCCTTCAGCTCTATCTGCTGTCGTCCCATGTGGAGGGTTTGGTGAGCCTGCTTCAGAGCATGCATAGGTTCAGTGTTCCTGTCTACTTACTATGTGATAATGGGAAAACCTTTTAATTGTCTGCTAAGTCAGAAAAGAAGGAACCTACCAAAAAGGAAAAAAAGGGCACGAACCGGCCAGATTGGGCTCTCTTTCTTGGTAGTCAAATGAAACAAGAACTGCTGTGAGCATCTGGATAGGGGAACAGCCTGGGACCCTCACCTCTCTGCCCAATAGTTTTGAACACTTGGTGCTGTTGTTTCTCTGTCTGCCATTGCTTCATTCTTTCCTGTTTTTAGGCAAATGAGAGCAAGAAATAAATCCAACCAGGATAAGGAAGATCAAAAGAGCCGTCAGAAGCCTAGAAACAGTGCTTGCTATCAACCAACCCTGTGGAGAAGAGAACTCTGAGGAGCAACCTGTTTGACCTAGCCCAGCAGGGGATCAACCCAGCAGCCAAGAGATGCTGTGTTCTATGAGCAAGGGAGTGACTTGTCTATTTGGTAATGCCATATCTGGAAGTGAACTTGGTAGCAGGAAGAGCGTCTATGTAAATTTAAATTGGAACCTATTTTCCTTAGGAACTAAGGTTTAAAAGGGAGAGTATACCGCAGTTCAGGGCAATGTCTGTGCATTACTTGGCATATCTTCTTAGGCAATATCCCTTTGTAGAAGCTGATTGATTTTAACTACTCATCAATGATATTGAGGAAATAGGAACCATTAGGTCAATCACTCAATAAACACTTATGAAGTACCTATTATGCACCAGGCACTGTGCTAAGTGCTAAGGATACAGAGAAGGGCAAAAGACAGTCCCTATCCTTAAGGAGCTCATAATCTAAAGCAGGAGTCAACATGTAAACAACTAAGGAAGGGAAGAGAAAGGAATATTACATTTGTATAGAGCCTACTATGTGTCAAGCACAAATATTACCTCATTTGATACAACAATCGTGAAAGGGTAGGTGCTATTGGGATTTTTTTATAGTTAAGGAAACTGAGGCAGACAGAAGCTACATGACTTGCCCAGAGTCACATAGCTAGTGAGAGTCTGAGGCTGGATTTGAACTCAGGTCTTCTTGACTCCAGGCCCAGAATTCTGTCCATTGAGCCACCAGTTGTCTCTTATTTGTACAACCTTGCACAAATAAACTATATACAGGATAAACAGGAAACAGTAAACAGAGGGAAGGTACAGGGATCAGAAAAGACTTATGGTGGGAAGTGAGATTTTAGCTGGGACTTGAAGGAAGCAAGGAGGCAGAGATGAAGAGGGAGAGCATTCCATGTTCCAGTGAGAGACAGCTATGAAAATGCCCATTGAGGGCAGCTAGGTGGTACAGTGGATAGAAGACCGGCTCTGGAATCAGGAGGACTTGTGTTCAAATCTGGCCTCAGACATTCACTAGGTGTGTTGTCCTGGGTAAGTCACTTAGCTCCTATTGCAAGAAGGGAAAGAAGAAAGAAAGAAAGAAAGAAAGAAAGAAAGAAAGAAAGAAAGAAAGAAAGAAAGAGAGAGAAAGGAAGGAAGGAGGGAGGCAGGAAGGGAAGGAAGGAAGGAAGGAAGGAAGAAAGAAAGAAAGAAAGAAAGAAAGAAAGAAAGAAAGAAAGAAAGAAAGAAAGAAAGAAGGAAAGAAAGAAAGAAGGAAAGAAGGAAAAAAAGGAAGGAAGGAAGGAAGGAAAGAAAGAAGGAAGGAAGAAAGAAAGGAAGAAAGAAAAAGAAAATGCCCAGAGTTGGGAGGTAAGAGTATCTCGTTTGAGGAACTGCAAGGTCAGTGTCACTGTGTTGAAGACTACGGGTGGTGGGTGTAAGGTGCAAGAAGATGAGAAAAGGTAGGTAGGGCTAGGTTATAAAGGGTTTTGAACATCAAACAGAGGATTTTATATTTAATCCTGGAGGTGACAGGAAGTCACCAGTGTTTATTAAGTGTGTGTGGTTGTGGATGAGGGGGTGATATGGTTGGACTTTAGGAAAATCACTTTACTGGATGAGTGGCAGATGGATTAAAGTGGGGAGAGACTAGATCAACCGGCAGGGTCTTGCAATAGTGCAGTTGTGAGTTGATGGGGGCCTGCTCTAGGGTGGTAGCAGTGTCAGAAAAGAGAAGGGAACATACTTGAGAGATGTTACAAAGGTAAAATTGATAAGCAGACAGATTGGATGTGAAGGTGAAAGATAGTGAGGAATCAAGGATGACACCGAGGATGTGAGCCTGAGAGGATAGTGGTATCCTTAAAAGTAATAGGAAAGTTTGGGAGCAGGGAGAGTTGGGGAGGAAAGATTTTGAGTTCAGTTTTGAACATGTTAAGTTTGGGATGCATATCGAACGTTGAGGCAATAATCACTGGAGATAATATTGTAGAGGAGGAACATATTGGAATCGGGGCTTGAGACAATAAAATCAGAAGAACCCCACTGTCCTTTAGGGGTAACCTTAGAACCTTGAGGGTAAGATGTAGCCAGCCAAGCTCTGGGGACCCAAACTGTTAGTGTGTATCTGGGTTGGGAGGAAAAAGGCCAGAATCTTTCTCCATAAACTTTCATGGAGCTGAGAACTGTCTGAAACAAAGATATGCTTACTGAGGACCTTCCACTGGGCAATACCAATTCATGGCCTTTAACTGCTTCAAAGTGGCAGCTGCTACTAGTGTTGAGCGTGGGTCTTAATAAGATCTATACCATGCTGGGCCATTTGGTCTGGGCACAGAGCCAAGTCATTGGCCTAGCACCTGAGCTAGGTATTTGCTATGGAATTGTCTTTGAAGGACATCTGAAAAAGCATTGGAATGGGTCAGGCCTGAGCTTTCACCTTTCAGTTAGGGTTTACACCTCATACACATGTTCCTGAGTCCTGGATAGTTTATTTAAGAATAGTGTGTGGAGACCAATCAAACTACTGAAAAATTATTTTATAGAACTAGAAAAAATAATAACAAAACTCTTCTGGAAGAACAAAAGGTCAAGAATATCAAAGAAATTAATGGAAAAATGAAAAAGAAGGTGGCCTAGTATATCACATCTCGAGCTATATTACAAAGTGGCAATCATTAAAACTATTAGGTATTGGCCAAGAAATAGAGTGGTGGACCATTGGAATGGGGCAGTAGTCGATGACTGTAGTAATCTACTATTTGATAAACCCAAAGACTCCAGTTTCTGGGATAAGAACTCACTATTTAAGAAAAACTGCTAGGGAAACTGGAAAATAGTATGGCAGAAACTAGGCATAGACCAACGTCTTATACCATATACCAAGATAAGGCCAAAATGGATACATGATTTAGATATAAAGGGTGATACAATAAGCAAATTAGAGCAAGGGATAGATTATCTGTCAGATCTATGGGGAAGGGAGGAATTTATGACCAAGCAATAGATAGAGAACACTGTGATATACAAAATGGATAGTTTTTTTATTACATTAAATTAAAAAGGTTTTACATAAACAAAGTCAACGCGACCAAGATTAGAAGGAAAGCAGAAAGCTGGGAAGTAATTTTTACTGTCAGTGTCTCTGATAATGGCTTCATTTCTAAAATATATAGAGAACTGAGTCAAATTTATAAGAATACAAGTCATTCCTCAATTGATAAATGGTCAAAAGACATGTACAGGAGATTTTTAGATGAAGAAATTAAAGCTATCTATAGTCGCATGAAAAAAATGCGCTAAATCACTATTGATTAGAGAAATGCAGATTAAAACAGCTCTGAGGTATCCCCTCACACCTATCAGATTAGCTAATATGAAAGAAAAGGAAAATGATAAATGTTGGAGAAGATGTGGGAAAATGGGAACACTCATGCACTGTTGGTAGATTTGTGAACCGATCCAACCATTCTGGAGAGCAATTTGGAACTATGCCCAAAAGGTTATAAAACTGTGTGTACCCTTTGATCCAGCAATACCACTACCAGGTCTGTATCCCAAAGAGATCATAAAAAAGGGAAAAGGACCCATATGTACGAAAATATTCATAGCATCCCTTTTTGTGGTAGCCAAGAATTGGAAATTGAGGGGATGTCCATCAATTGGGGAATGGCCGAACAAGTTATGGTATATTAGTGTAAATATTGTGCTATAAGAAATGAGGAGCAGACAGATTTCAGAAAAACCTGGGAAGACTTACATGAACTGATGCTGAGTGAAGCAAGCAGAACCAGGAGAACATTGTGTACAGTAACAGCAACATTGTATGATGAACAACTTTGATAGACTTAGCTCTTCTCAGTAATGCAATGATGTAAGACAATTCCAAAAGACTCATGATGGAAAATGCTATCCACATCCAGAGAAAGAGCTATGGAGTCTGAATACAGATCAAAGCGTGCTATTTTTGCTTTTTTTCTTTCTCATGGTTTTCCCCTTTTGTTCTGATTCTTCTTTCACAACATAACTAGCGTGGAAATATTTTTAACTTGATTGTACATGTGTAGCCTACATCAGATTGCTTACCATCTTGGGGAGGGAGGAGGAGAGGGGGAGGGAGAAAAAAATTGGAACTCAAAATCTTATAAAAGTGAATGTTGAAAACTAAATACATATAGAATATATAACTACAGCTCTATATAACTAGAATTATATGGGTACATGTGTATAAATACATACATACGTATGTATATAGTACATGAAGGCAGAGTGGGACCATGGTGGGTGGGTGGGTGTTATGGAACCTGGAGGACAGGGCACTTCATAGCTCTCCATAACCAAATGCACGTCCTCACCAACATGCCTGAATCAGTAAAGGGGGCCATTCGGTGCCACAGCGGCAGAAGACCAGAGTTAAAATTCAGCCTCAAACACTTAAGACTTTGAGACATTGGGCAACTCACTTACCGTCTTTTTCCTTCAGTTTCCTCAAATGTAAAAGGGGGATAGTAATATCACCAACCTCACAGGGTTATTGGGAGGAACAAATGAGATATTTGTAAAAAGCACTCATCACAGTGCCTAGCACATAGTAGGGACTTAATATATGCTTGTTCACTTCCTTCCAGACCCACAGGGCAAAGGTGAGCAATACATGACATCACCATGAAAGGTCAAATTGAATTAGTCATTTTACTTGCATTTCTCAGGACTAGGCAGGTCTCCTCATCCCATACAAACTTCTCCTGCATGGAGTTATCTGCCCCAGCTTTAGGGTTCCTGCTTCTGTCTTGATTTAGGATTCCAAAGAATATAATACAAAGGAAAGGATTAACCTCGAATAATTTCTTTGAATTTGGTACAGTCAGACCAATAACTCTTCTCCCCTTTCACCTAGGTGGCACAGTGGATAGAGTGCCAGGCCTGGAGTCGGGAAGACTCCTCTTCTTGAGTTCAAATCTGGCCTCAGGCACTTACTAGCTGTGTGACCCTGGCCAAGTCATTCAACCTTGTTTGCCTCAGTTTCCTCATCTGTGAAATGAACTGGAGAAGGAAATGGCAAACTCCTCTAGTACCTCTTGCAAGAAAACCCCCAATGGGGTCACAAAGACTGGGACATGACTGAAAAACAGCTAAACAACAACGGCTCTAATCCTGAATTCCTAACCTCCTCTCCCTCCTCGACCAGGATCTATCTAGGTGGCTTGGGAGGGGAGTGGGTCACTCGCTCATGCACATTCATCTTAGTATAGTGAAAAGAGCATTATGTTTGGAATCAGGCCATTTTGAGTGAACTCCAGCAAATCACTTCTTTTCTCAGAAGCTCTATCTAGAGCCTACTCCTTCTCTCTGCCTCATTGACTCTTCAGCTTATTTTGAGATTCACCTGAAGGCAGCTCCTTTCTTCTTTCCCCCTCTCCCTTCAAACCTCTTAATTTCCTGCACCTGACTGTCTGATGTTGTTTACCATCATAAAGCATAATACAATTCCATAAATACACTATTTATCTTTTCTATTATAACTCCCCATTATTTATTTCTGAAACTCTATTATTAAATCTGTAAAGTATTCAGTGATACACTGGCAATGAAAGACACCATATAAAAGGAAGTTTATTATTATTATTACTGTGTGATTAAAACAAGGAAGAAAAATGAATTGCGTTAAATCAAACCGGATTCCCTCTGCCCACAGGGCCCCTGCTTTTAAGTGAATGATGGGTCCCCGGGGGCACCAGCTGGGTGAAGTCCCTCACCAGATTTGGCTGCCGTCCCAGGCTCCTCTCTGCTGCTGACGGATGACACTATTGAGAACTGCAGATTTGCAGAAGGCTCTGTCCCCAGGTGGAGTTTGTTTTGTGCAAATTGAAAGCGATTCCGTTTGCAATCTCACTTTTTACCATCAGTCATTGCTGGTGACATGAAGAGGTAATAGAAGTGCCCAGGAATTCTGCATTTTATTTCCACTAAGCAGCATTTCTCCTGCAGTAGAAACATAAATATTGCCTATTTTTGTGTAAATTTTGTGAAATTAGTTACTTTCCATCCAGCTGTGTGTGTGTATATATATATATACATAAGTATACATATATGCATAAATATGTACATATTTGCACAACACACACACACACACACACATATATGTATGTAATATGTTCCATGCAGAAATATGAATGTGGAGAGGTCCCTATTTTGGAATACACACAGAATTAGCCATAGATGCTTCTTACAAGAAGAGTCTTCAGAAGGGTGGAAGGCCAAGCCCTGAGATGGGCAGTTTGGCCAAAGGTGTCATGAATGGGTGTGGGGGGTGAAGCACGGGCAAGGGGTGAGTGTTCCTTCTTATATCTTATCAATATCCCTCCCTGTTTCCTAGATGAGCCCGAAGACAAAATGGAATTGCTCAGAGCAGAGAGTGTCAGCTCAAGTTGAAGACTTGAACAATAAAAAACTTACAGAATGGTCTCATCAGCATCTAGATGACAAAAATTTGTAGCATGATCTCATCAGCTCCTATGGGTTTCATCATCCTCTCCATACAGATGACTCCCATATCTACATCCAGTGCTAATCTCTCTCCCGAACACTAGTCTCCCTATCCCTATCTGTCTAGGCAGCTGGGTGGTGCAGTGTATAGAACACTGGGCCTGGAGTCAGAAAGACCTGAGTTCAAAAGTGGCCTCGGGCATTTATTAGCTGAGTGACAGTAGGCAAGTAAATTCACTTCTGCCTCAGTTTCCTCAACTGTAAAATGGGTCTAATAGTAGTACCTACTTGGCAGGATTGTGGTAAGAATCAAATGAAATAATATTTGTAAAAAGCACTTAGCACAGTAGGAGCTTAATAAATGCTTGTTCTCTCCCCTCCCCATGTTGGATATCTCCAGTTCTCCATTGGTACCTCCAACTCAATATGTCCAAAACAGAACTCACTACTTTCTCACCTAAATCTGCCCCTCCTCCAAATCTCACTATTTCTCCTGAAGCCTGGATCATCGTTCCATTTATTCAGGTTCACAACCTTGGAGTCAATCTTGACCCTCATCGCCTACACTCTGTCAGTTGCCAAGTTATGCCAATTCCACATCTACAACATCCCTGATATCCGCGGTCTCCTCTCACACCATCGCCACCCTAGGTGAGGTCCTTGTTACCCCTCGCCTAGATTGTTGCAACAGCCTCCAGACTTCTAATTTACAATCACCTTACTCACCCCACCCCATCCCCAATCTTCCTAAAGCACCGGCCTGACCCTAACATTATCCTACTCAAAAAGTTCCAGTGGCTCCCTATACTCATTTGGACACTTAGAGCATGACTCCAGACTCCAGACTATCTTTCCAGATTCACTAAACTTTATTCCCCTTCACACAAGGTAGCGCCCATGCTCTGGGATTACTCTCCCCACTCATTCACACAGGCAGGTTGGGTCTCCAGAGCAAGGCTATTTATTACTCTACCTCCCCATCTAAGTTCTAGGGGTAACCTTGTGGGGTTGTGGGGTCTTTCTAATACTCTTGCTCTCAAGCCTCAAACTGGTGTGTTCTTTCTAGTGTCAATCAGTAATCTCCCCAATGTCATCTAACCAGAGATTACTATACCAATATTATTTTCACCAATGAGCTCTTCAATAGCAGTTGACGTTAATTAGCTTTTGTAAAGGAATATTTTTACAAAGAGCTTTTATTTATTTTTTTAAAAGGGATATTTACTGAGAAGATATAGTAATGCCCCAAGTCCAAAACCTCCCTCACATTGGGGCCTACTCCCCCCGTATCTCAGTGCTTTTGTTGTTATTTGAGTCATTTCAGTCATGTCCAACTCTCTGTGACCCCATTTGAGGTTTTCTTGGCAAGGATCCTGGAGTGGTTTGTCATTTCCTCCTCCATCTCGTTTTATTGATGAGGAAACTGAGGCAAACAGGGGTCACACAGCTAGTAAGTGTCCAAGGCCGGATTTGAACTCAGGGATGCCTGACTCCAGGGTTGGAGTTCTATCCACTGCATAACCTAGTTGCCCCATCTCAATCCCTACAGAGAATGGATTCAAACTCAAAGTTGCTGTTACTAAACACTTCCACCACCAGATTCACTTCTGTATGTGGCAAAGCCAATGCAAGGGTTACTCCCCCGTGTTGGGGACACAGCACTTTAGCTGCTGGACTTGGATCTAACTGTTGTGTTAACTCCTCACCCAGTTTAGCTTCTGGGGCCCCTGGCAGACTCTGGTATGGACTCCAGTTGCTAGACCTTTGGGGGCTCTTCTGACCTTTTGAAGGTCACAGGTCTGTAGTCTCGTCTGCTCAGTCTCCAATTTTCATTCACCTACGATGAGGAAAGGATAAAGAGAATAGGGACAAAAGAAATATCAGGGCCATATGAAGCTCCTACCTCTTCCCCACTCCGTGTTTTACTACAATTCTTCCTCACTCCCTCAAAAGCTACCAGGGAAAGAGATTTCTTCTGTTCATGCCTTTTTAATGCCCACTAACTGAGTGGGCATACAAAAAAGGCATCTCATCAACCACTTTAAAGGCTTTTTGTCACTATGCAGTAAATAAACACAAAACAGTTACAGAATACTTGTACATCCTCTGAATTGAGGGCAGACTTCCTCCATTACATGTCACCCCATATTTCAGGAAGCAGGCTCTGAAGCCTACCTGGGGATATTTGGAGCAGCTAGAGAGCACTGCACATGCTCTAAGGACTGGTACTCCATGGGCCAGTCCTCTACTGCACATCCACCCTATGTTCCAGACAAACTGTCACCCCATATTTCAGGCTCTGAAGCCTACTGTGGATATATGGAGCTAGCAGAGAGTGTTGCATATGCTCTAAGGACTGGTACCCCATGGGCCAGTCCTCTACTGCATACCCACCCTAGTTCCAGACAAACTGGAACTTACTATTTCCAGAATTGTAGAAGCACAGACTCTCGGAGCTGAAAAGGAGCTCAGAATCCATCTAGTCCTACTCATCCCCAAATGAGAACCACAATATACATAACAAGTAGTCATTCATACTTAGCTTGAAGATCTCTTTAGAAGGAAACCTCCTATGACTTGAGGTAGAACATTTCATTGTGCGTGAATGCTGCCTGTTAGGAAGTTTTTTCTTTACTCAAACCTAAATTGACTTCTACTGCTCCTAGTTCTGCCCTCTGTAGCCATGTCTAGTCCCTCTTCCATCTGACAACCCTTTACTTTCTTAAAGACATAGATATCATGCCCTCTGACCCAACTAAAACTTTTCTGAAGGCTAAATATCACTGGTTTCTTCAACTGATCCTCCCACGGCATGATCTTGAGGCCCTTCCCTATGTTGGATGCCCTCATCTGGACACTCTCCAGCATGATGCATTACTCCGGGTATGGCTTGATCAGGGCACAGTACAGCAATATGGTCATTTCTCTAGTCCTGGACACTATGCCTCTTGATACAACCCAAGGTAGATCTTGGCCTTCTATTTTCCATCTTCATGCCTTCCCACTTTTTTTGCCATGCCTATGTGGCTTTTAAGATTCTGAGGACAGGGATAGGACCTTATCTGAACTCCTACTCTCACTGGCAACTCATCTTTTCTTCAAGATTCTAGGGGTATTGCTGAGGGGATGAGATATCTTTTAATGCTATCAGCTCGATACTCTATTCTAGCATGTTCTCCCCAACGTCATTCCCGAACTATCGTTAGTTTTGTTGAATTGTTTCAGTCATATCCTAATCTTCATGATTCCATTTGGGGTTTTCCTGGTGGAGTAGATTGACAGTAGATTTTTCCAGCTCATTTTACAGATGAGGAAACTGAGGCAAACATGGTTAAGAGACTTGCCCAGGGTCACACAGCTAGTAAGTGTCTGAAGCCAGATTTGAATTCAGGAAGAGGAGTCTTGCTGACTCCAGGCCTGGCTCCCTATCCACTATTCCACCTAGCTGCCCCAAAACTATAGTTAATATTTCCCTTTATCTCCCTTTAACATGGATTGACTTAGAAATTAGCATGCTGTATCATTTAATCAATTCGTTTTTACAAAGGAATATTTGATGAAAAATATAGCAACATAGGTTTTACTCTCTCCCCCTTTCCCATCCCCCCCCAATCTCAGGCAGGGGCATACTCTCCCTTATATCACCTCCATCCCTGGAGAGAATTGGCTCAAATTTTAAGTGGTTGCTGCAAAGCATTCACCATACCAAGTTCAATTTTTTAAAAAAAATTAATTTTGGAGTTACATTTTGAGTTCCAAATTATCTTCCTCCCTTCCTCTTAGCTCTGAATTAGGGAAGACCAATGTGTGTGTGTGTGTGTGTGTGTGTGTGTATGTGTGTGTGTGTGTATGTGTGTGTGTGTGTGTGTGTGATGTATATATGTATGTACCTGGAACCATACAATACATACTTCCATATATCAGCTCTTTCTCTGCAGATGCATTTTCCTGCATAAGACCTTCCTAGTTTATATGAATGATCATATTACTCAGAACAGCTTAGTCATTCACAGTTACTCTGAACAATATTGCCATTACTACATACAGTGTTCTCTTGGTTCTGCTTGTTTCACTCTGCATTATTTCATACGAGTCTTTCCATGTTTTTCTAAAACCAACCTGCTTGTCATTTCTTACAGCACAGAAGTATTCTATCCCACCGACTTCACTTCTGAATGCTGCATAGCTGATGGAAGTCCCCTGTTTGCAGAAACCAGTGGCTCTGTATTAATCCACTGCTGGGCTGGGCCAAGTAGGTTGCACCAGGGTTGGCTGCTCACAAACTCCATCATGGTCTCAAGTTCCTGGACTTTTTGAGATCTTGCAAGATCATAGCCTAGTCTGTTCCATCTGTAACACTCATTCACCTAAGAGCATTAAAAAATAAATGCAAGACTATTTCACTTTATTTTTTCATGGTTTTTTTCTTCTGTTTCTTCTTCACAACATGGCTAATATGGAAATATATTTTACATGATTGCACATATATAACCCATATCAAATTATTTACCATCTTAGGGGAGGGAGGGAGAAAATTGGAAACTCAAAATTTTATAAAAAATGAATGTTAAAATGATCTTTACATGTAATTGGAAAAAAATAAAGTATTATTAAAAATAAAGGTAAGGAGGAAAGAAAAGGAAGTGTCATGCTCATAGCCACGTGTCAGCCCAGTTGGAGGGGTGAGGTATTTGGAGGCAAGTGGCCACTCTTGCCACTGCTACGACCTCTCTCTCCATGTGAAGATTTAGAGCAATCCTTGCCTTCCACTTCAATGCAGACAGGAAAAAAGAATGAGGGCCAATCCTCGGGATTCTTTGTATGCATGCTCGGTTCTGGGTCAGAAGACAATCTAAAATCCTTTCCTCACCACACAGTAAGAAGACTGGAAACCTGCTCATACTTTAAAATTCACATTGGGGATGCAGAACATCCTCCTAAGGACTGGTTCTCATTGGCCAGTCTTTTGTTTCACTTGGAATACCCTCCCTCCTCAACTCTGCCTCTTAGAATTCCTAATGTCTTTCAAGACTTAGCACATGTACCACTTCCTATGGGAAAACTTTCATGATCCTCCTGATCATTGGTCCTGTCTCGCTCCTTTTCAAACTACCACGTGGAAGGAAGTGGTCCAAGAAAGCGGAGGAGCTAATAATAGAAAAATGACAATAGTAGCTTGCTGTGAATAAAATACTCTAGTTTGCTATAAAAGAAGCCAAGTAACCTCTCTAGGAGGCACACACACAAATCACTCTCTTAAATGGGTCAGAAAGGAAACAGCACAATAAAATAAAGAATGATAGACTAAGCTTCAGAGTGAATTTTCAGTCAGATCACTGCGTTCAAGAGATAGACTGGAAAGTCCTGACTAAATGAGCAGGAGCATGGAGCTGGATAGCAGGAAGCTATAGGAAGTTACATGGAGGGAGAAGAACAGAAGCTCTGTCAGAGTTAACCATCAAAATGAATAGTCAGAATGAAATTCGGTATAGACCAGCATCTCACACCACATAACAAACTCCATGTGGATATGACTTAGACATGAAGGGTGACATAACAAACAAATTAGAGGAGCAAGGAAGGAATTACTTTTGAATTTGTTGATAGGGGAAGAATACAAGATTCTTAGGATAGAGAGGATCAAGAAGAAACAATGATTTTGATTCTATATAATTTTAAAAGTTTCTGTATAAATTAAACCAATGGAGCTAAAATTAGGAAAGAAAAAGTTAACTGAGGAAAAAAAGTCTATATAGATCATTCCTCTGGTAAAGGTCTCATATCCCAGATATATGAGGAAATGATTCATGAACAAAAACCATTTCCCAATAGCTAAATGATCCAAAAATATGAAAAGGCTGTTTTCAAAGGAAAAAATCCAAGCTATCACAACCATATGAAAAAATGTTCCAGATTACTCTTAATTAGAGAAATGCAAATGAAAGAAACTCTGAGGTTCCTTTTCATATCCATTAGATTGACAAAGGTGACCCCCCCAAAAAAATGACAATTGTTGAAGCAGCAACAAGAAAACAGTTACATCGAAAGCTATCAGTAAAGCTGTGATTTTGATTTAGTTTACCTATTCTAGGAAGCCATTGGGAACTATGTCCCAAAAGTAACTAAATGGTGCATAATTTTTGACCCACTTATACTAATACTAGATTCAAACCTCAAAGAAATCAAAGAAAGAGGAAAAGGATTCATATGTACAAAAATATTTATGGCTACTCTTTTTATTTTATTTTTGCAGGGTTGAAGGCAGGGCAATTAGGGTTAAGTGACTTGCCCAAGGTCACACAGCTAGTAAGTGTGTCAAGTGTCTGAGGCCGGATTTAAACTCAGGTCCTCCTGACTTCAGGGATGGTGCTCTACTCACTGCACCACCTAGCTGACACTATGGCAGCTCTTTTTGTCTTAGAAACTAAAAGGGGTACCCATTAATTGGGCAATAGCAACAAATTATGGAATATGGATGTAATGAAAGTGAAAGACAAAAAGAAAAAAGAGAAAGAAGAAAGGAAAGGAAGGAAGGATGGAAGAAAGAATGAAAGAAAGAAAGAAAGAAAGGAAGGAAGGAAGGAAGGAAGAAAGAAAGAAAGAAAGAAAGAAAGAAAGAAAGAAAGAAAGAAAGAAAGAAAGAAAGGATGTGCTATAAAAATTAGTGAAAGGAACAGTTTGAGCAAAACCTGGTAAAACTGGCAGGAATTGATGTAAAGTGAAGTGAGAAAAACCAAGAGAACAATTTCTATTATATTAACAACAGTGTAAAGAAAAACAACTTTGAAAGACAAGAACTCTAATCAATGCAATGATCACTTTTTTTTCTATAGGAGTGATAATGAAGCCTATTACCCATCTCCTGACAGAGAAGTGATGGACTTAAGATGAAGAAATAAGATATACATGTTTGGTCAAAGCAAATGTGGGCATTTGTTTTGCTCAACAATTAATATTTATTACAAGGGCTTTGTTTTTTTCTTTTTCTTCCACTGAAGAGGAGAAGACAAGGGGGAATAGGGATAGGAGAGAGAGAGAGAGAGAGAGAGAGAGAGAGAGAGAGAGAGCAAAGAAGGAAGGAAGGAAGGAAGAAAAAGAAAGAAAGAAAGAAAGAAAGAAGAAAGAAAGAAAGAAAGAAAGAAAGAAAGGAAGGAGGGAAGAAAGAAAGAAAGAAAGAAAAAGAAAGAAAGAAAGAAAGAAAAAACAAAGAAAGAAAGAAAGAAAGAAAGAAAGAAAGAAAGAAAGAAAGAAAGAAAGAAAGAAAGGAAGGAAGGAAGGAAGGAAGGAAGGAAGAAAGGAAGGAAGGAAGGAAGATAAAGGAAAGAAGAAAAGAAAGAAAGAAGTGTCACTAAGGCATCATTTTTAAAACACAAAGAGAACAGAAGAAAGACCAGAAAGAAGCACAGACAAGCAGGACAACTTTGAAAGCTACAAGCTGAACTTCTGTGGGAGCAGCTGGGTGGCCCAATGGATATAACCTTGGGCCTGGAGTCAAGATGACCTGAATTAAAATCAAACCTCAGAAACTTACTAGCTGTGTGACTGTAGGCTAGTGACTTAGCCTTTGTTTGCCTCAGTTTCTTCATCTTGTAAAGTGGGGATAATAATAGCAGCTATCTCCCACAGTTGATAATGAGGATCAAACAAGATAATAATTGTAAAGCACTTAGTATATAGTACCTGGTCCATAGTAAGTACTATATCAATGCTGGCTATTGTTATTATTATTATTTAAATAAATAATTTAAAAGAAAATCAAATTGAGCACAATAGAATTGGGCAGTTTCATCTAGAATCATCTCTTTCCATTCTACTATTGTATATGAAAATGTCCATTTTATTTAGTGATCAGAATAAAAATAAATTTAAAAGAAAATAAAATAACCAGGACTCAGGGCATGGTGAGGCTGCTTGGGATGATCTGGCACGAGGTATGCCTGGATAGAAGATGAGTTGCTGAACAGAGTGTCCCAGCTTGGTAATCCTGTACCTCCTCTCTCACTTTGAGAAGTCTTTGGGACAACTATCCTAAAAGTGAACTTGACGGTTTCAGAAGGTCCATGAATGCTTGCTGGGAATGTTAGGGAAGAGATTCCTGCTTAGGCACAAGCAGGATGACTGCTGACATGATTCCATGGTGACATAAGAGACTGGATGGGGGAAGGCGGAGTGGGGAACATAGAGATCAATCAGGAGACCTGAGTTCTAAGCCCTTTTCTATAATTGTGCTATTCATTCACAGTCTTTGTTACTCAGTGAAATGATGAGAACAATCACCTCTTCCATTGAGAGGGAGAGGGGGAGAGAGAGAGGGAGAGAGAGAGGGAGAGGGGGAGAGAGAGAGGGAGGAGAGAGAGAGGGAGGGAGAGGTGGAGAGAGAGATGGAGAGAGATAGAGAGAATATCTTTCTTTGGATGTGGATAACATTTTGCACTATGACTCTTTTCGAATTGTCTTAGATCACTGCATTGCTGAGAAGAACCAAGTCTATTGATGTTGATCATCACACAATGTTGCTGTTTCTGTGTACAGTGTTCTCCTGGTTCTGCTCACTTCACTCAGCATCAGTTCATATAAGTCTTTCCAGGTTTTCCTGAAATCCACCTGCTAATTATTTCTTACAGTACAAAAGTATTCAATTACATTCATATACCACAACTTGTTCAGTCATTCCCCCATTGATGGGCATCCCCTCGAATGCCAATTCTTTGCCACCACAAAAAGAGCTGCTTTAAATTTTTTGTACATGTGGGTCCTTTTCCCTTTTTAATGATCTCTTTGGGATACAGACCTAGAAGTGGAATTGCTGGATCAAAGGGTATTCACAGATTTATAGCACTTTGAGCATACTTGGGAATATTGCCAGCTGCATATGGGTGAGTGGGTGAGTGTCGACACCTCTCTCTCTCTCTCTCTCTCTCTCTCTCTCTCTGATCTTTTCTTTCTCATGGTTTTCCCTCTTTGTTCTGATTCTTCTTTCTTGGGCCATCTCCAGTCATCCTTATCTATACTTGGCCATTGGACCCAGATGGCTCAGGAGGAGAAAATGAGACTGGTGACTTTGCACAGCCCTCTCTCACTTAAATCCAATTCACTTGCAAGTCGTGGCATCACCTTCCAGATGTCACGGTCCGCTTCAAAAATGAAGGACAAACAACAAACACACACATATTCTTCCTTAATAACATGACCAATGTGGAAATATGTTTAATATGATTGCACATGTATAAGCTATATCAGATTGCTTGCCATCTTGGGGTGGGGGAAGGAGGGAGCAAAAAATTTGGAACTCAGAATCTTATAAAAGTAAATGTTGAAAACTCTCTTTACATGTAATTGGAAAAAATAAAATGCCATTAAGTGGGGGAAAATGCATCTGAAATGAAAAAAAATTCCTGAGTGCAAACTCAGAATAAAATGTAACAAAAATATTTAACAAATAAATAAAAATTTACAATCCATAGATAATATTAATGTGTTTTTTTCTGAGTCAATATGTTACCCATAGGGATCCTTATGTATGGTTTAATTGCCCCCCAGTTTTACTTGAGTTTGATATCACTGCTACAGAGGATAGAGAGCTAGAGACTTGCATCCAGGAAGACCTGGGTTCCAATTCTGTCTCTACCACATCCTGGCTGTGCAATACTAACCAGGTCACATCATTTCAATACTCTAAGAAACTCTATCATTATTGACTGCAGAGAAGGCCCTGACCTGCATTGGCAGAAAAAGTTTGCTCATCCTGGAGCAGATTCCTATACCAATCCAATTGCAGGTCCATTCCATACCCCCTATCGCTAATATCTAGGCAGTTGGATAATAAACAACTCCCTTGGTGAGTAGAGTGAGAACTGGCTGCAAGTTAACTCTCAAACTTTCTGCATTAATGAGAAAACCATTAGCAGTGATGACACAGAGTAGATGAAGGAGAGGTGATGAATCGAGGCTGTAAATTACCTTAGGGATGACACTGGTTGATTAAGCTAAGTACTTCACATGATATTTCAGCTGGCTTATTTATTTATTAACTGGCTTTGGAAAGGAAAACGTTTTGGTCTTTAAAAAATAATGTGCTCCCACAAAATCCCAACTGCTTCCATGTAGCCCCTTCTAGGAGAGGGCAGGTAAAATCACTGCTGGCCATTACCCCAGAAACAGTCCTTTGCTTCAGAGATGCAACCTAATCTCTACCCATCTGGCACACTCCATCACACTTTAGATCTAGGTTCCTCTGAGCATTCCCTCCCCTCCTCTTCATCCAAACATACATCTGCAGGGTGTCCTCATTAGTCTATATTCAGTGGTAGTCAGGTATAGCAGGAGAATTTTAAAAATATATTTTATGTATACCTTTTCTGATTTCTATTTTGCTATGATTTGAATAAATGGCTTTCTTTGCTTAAAAAAAAAAGGTATTTGCATTTTTGCTGCCTAAAATGAGGTAGGGATCATATAGGGATATTTGACCTCTTGAAACCTTGGCTTCATAGATCCAGAGAATCCTGAAGTCAGGGAACCTTAGAATTGAAAGAAACTTTAGGAATGAGTCTCATCTGCCCTTCTACCTAATGCTTCATCTCCATATAGCAGCCCTAATAAATGGTCATTTAGCCTCTACCTGAATAATTCTAGTGATGGCTTATGTGCTACTTATTGGAGAACATATCACATTTTTTGGACATCTCTAATTGTCAGGAAGTTCTTTTTTATATTAATAGCTAAATTTCTGTGCTTGGTTCTTACCCAGTCTACTCCCTCTTCCATCTGACAGCCCTTGAAATATTTGGAGCAACCTAGAATGTCTCCCTCTAAATCTTCCCTTTTTCAGACTAGGCACACACAGTTTCTTCAGCTGATCCTCGTACAGTATAGTTTTGAGTCTCCTCCAAATAATGTGGTGCGTGGAACCAAAGAGGAAACTCTAAGCATGGTTTCCCTAGTGCAGAAGATAGTGGCATTATTACTATACTTGTCCGAACCCTGGAGCAGGTTGTCAACTCTTTCTATATCATGGGTTCAATTTAGAGTGAAATAAGGAGACTGAGAGGTCAGGTTCAGAAGACTCAGTTAAGAGCCCTCTTGGCATAACAGGAAACAGCTTTCAAGAGTGGGACATGATCAGAACTCAGCAGCTGTCTTTCTCTTCATCTTAAAATTTGAGATTTGTTTCAGAGCTTAACAAAAAAGTGATAACCCTGGTTTCTACTTTATTTCTCCATGTGGTGGAATGGAAATGTGGCTAGACTTGAAGTCAGGAGGCCTAAAAAAAATGTAAATAATAATAGTTGCATTGCCTGCCTCACAGGACAATTGTGAGGAATGAGCTTTCCCTATCTTAAAGGGATATATAAATGTGAGTTATTACATCTTGGTTTAGGGACCTCGGAAATATCTCTTCCTACCTCCTCATTTTATAGACGAGAAAACTATGTTCCTCCCATCTAGTTGATGGCAGTGCCAATATGAGGATTTGAGGTTTTTTGATTCCCAACATAGCTTTCCTTTCACTGATTGCATATTGCATACTCCCATACTGTAACTCCCCCAATATCAGACAGAATTCATCAAATTGATAAGGCTTTGATTGGACAAGAAATATTTACTCTCAGCACCTGGAAGGTAGAAACAGAACCAGATGACCTTCTCTCTGGGATGTATAACTACCGTACATAGACCATGTCTAGCAGACAAGGTGAGGGGAGAAGAGACAGCTTTCAAAGTCTGCCTCTCTCTCTCTCTCTCTCTCTCTCTCTCTCTCTCTCTCTCTCCCCACATGTTTGGAGTGGGTTCCCAATAGACTCTGGCATCACAGGTGTTTTGTCTCTAAAATCTCTCTTCTCCAAAGCTCTTGCTACAACTCTACCCTTTATGAGTCACATACACTCAGCATTCTCTCTATCAATCTGGAGTCACATCTAACCAGCAGCACACTTAAAAACCTAGATTATATCAAATAAACCTGAACCAAACCCAACTTTTTCCCCACCCTCCCCCCATACTAGTCTAGTCTAACCTGATGCATCAAGGACCAGAGAACAAAAGAAGGGGAGCTAGGAACATAAATTCTCCAAACACTAGGAGGAAACAATCTTGGTGTGTCTTGATATCAAATATATGACATGAAAGGGCAGCTAGGTGGCACAGTGAATAGAGTGTCAGACCTGGAGTCAGGAAAACTCATCTTCCTGAGTTCAAATCTGGCCTCCAACATTTACTAGCCACATGACAATAGGCAAGACACTTAACCCTGTTTGCCTCAGTTTCTTCATTTGTAAAATGAGCTGGAGAAGGAAATGACAAGCCAGAGTATCTCTGCCAAGAAAACTCCAAATGGGGTCATGTCGAGTTGGACACAACTGAAAAAAAAATACTCCACACCAATAATAACAATAAATGTAACATGAAGATTCTGTCTTAAAGACAGGCAAATGAGTGTGCATTGCTTTTGAGCCAGCCACCAGGGTACTCTAGGGAATATTAGTTTAATTTCACAGGATCACATATTTAGAGCTGGAAGGGACCTTAGAAGCCATCTAGTGCAACCCCCTCATTTTACATGGGTTTGGTTTTCTTAACATCCAAAACCTTAAATAATTCATGATGAAGACAAGTCACTGTATAATAGCAGCTTTGATAAAAATATGTCTTATGAATTCAGTTTCAGATTCAGCAGCATAATGTAAAGCAAATGGGCAAAATTTTAAACCATGATAAAATTATTAGGTTTACATTATACAGATAATTGCACCAAAAAAAAAACCCAACCCACAATGCATGTTTTTGCAGCTGTTTTAAATACAACTATAACACTTTTAAATATAGCACTTGAAATGTAAAATGAACCTGCTATTTTGGGGATAGACCTAGCGCCAGCCTAGACCATAGAGGTCATTCCTCATTTTCCATATGAGGAAACCAAGGTCCAGAAAGGTTAAATTTCTGATCCAGAGTTAAGCAGATAGTGACAGAGGGATTTGAGCTCAAATCTTAACTCCAAGCTTAGTACTTTTCCCTCTGTGACCCACTAGCTCTTCCTCCTGTGGCCGTGAGTTTCTCCCTTCCTTGTGGGACCCACTGTCCCTTCTCCATCCCCAGCTCAGCTTGATCAATCCCACTCTGAGTCTTCCTGGTAAAACTCTAGGCTCACCAAAGAGGTTATTTATTTCTCCTCTGGAAACGTCTGGGCTGTCGGAGTTAGCTGTGAGTGATGAGGTTCGGGTTCCCTCAGTTTCTCTCCAGCAATAACTCAAGCAGAGAGAGCGGCAGCAACGGCGAAGCTGCAGCTGAAACCGGGGCCCTGGGATGTCAGGAGCTCGGTGTAATATCCCTACGCTGATTGGCTAGTTGTGCCTGAGGGGAGGGGCAGGAGAACAGAAGTCCCCAGAGAATGAAATGCACAAATGTCTGTCTATTTTCTCCATATTCAAGAGAACTGGGCATGAGTTCTTAACCCTTTTAGTTTAACAGATCCCTTTGGTAGTCCGGGGAAGTGTATGGACCCCTTCTCAGAATAATGCTTTTAAAAGCATAAAATAAAATACATAGGATTACAATGTAAACCAATTATATTGAAATACAGTAATCCATCCTACTCCTTTGTGAAGGTGAAGGGGCCACGAATGTGCACATATTTCTAGCATTTTGCTATATATTATCAGTTTTGCTGATTTTTTTCTCTTCTTTGTCTTCAAAAATATTATTTGTTACATTGGATGCCTTTCTGGGAGAGAGGACTCCTGAGGATATTTTTGATGATGTAAAAAAAAGACACCAATAATTATTTATAAAAAGAAATATAGTTATCGAAATACATTTTCCAAAAGCTCATGGACCTCAGGTTAAGAATTCTGGAATTGGGGAGAGCTATCTTGATGGAAGGAAAACAAAAAGCATTTGAAGAACAATGTCAGTCATTTGGTTAATTTTGTTGCTGTTCGGTGGTGTCTGACTCTCCAAGACCCTATTTGGGGTTTTCTTGGCAAAGATCCTGGAATGGTTTGCCATTTCCTTCTCCAGATCATTTTACAGATGAGGAAACTGAGGCAAACAGGGCTGAGTGACTTGTCCAGGGTCACATAGCTAGGAAGTATCTGAGGCCAAATTAGATTTGAGCTCATGAAGATGAGTCTCCCTGACTTCAGATCCTGGCATTCTCTCCACTGTGCCACCTAGTTACTCTCCTTGGCTATAACTGCCCAACATAAATAACCTCTCTTCCACCAACAGAGCTTTTGCTAGCACCTCAGGAACTCTTTGCACTGCTCCTACCTGGATGGAACCCTCTTTCCTAATTTGGCATATTAGAGGGTGGAAGAAGAATATACTCTGGTGGGCTCTAGGCAACTCAGGTTTTGTCCTCCAACATCCTTTTTTTTAGTAATCTAATGCAAAACTATTGTTCCCTCCATTTTCCTTCCATCCTCCCCCACCAGTTGCATTCGTTCCACTACCTTATTAACTCTACTGTGCAGTAACCGCCAAGTAGTTCCCAGCCCTTGCAAGAGACAGATACATAATGACGGAGAGGGTTGGTGCAGTGGTAACAAATTGTCCGTATTATATCACTTTACATCTTGATACCCATTTTCCTCAAAGGGGCTTATCTGTAAACCGACTGAATTCACAACGGGATGCTAAGAAAATAGCCGTCAAATAATAGATGGGGTCTTCTGGAAAATGAACATTTACAAATGGCTGTAGCATTTACTTAAAATGTCATGCCAATTGCTTGCTGTTGTCTTTATGCAATGAGATTGATTTTACTGGTCCTCTGAGTCCTCAGCCTTGATGGGTAGGTTTTTAATGCAGCAGGGAGATGCCTCTTGTGTTTAATCTATAAATACACCCTTGCAAAGAGGAAGGTCTTTTAATACATAACCTTCCTGAATATGTTCACATCTTTACCTCCATTCACGTTCTCTTTACCTCTTTTGTGTTCCTGGGTGACAGGCTGGCCTCCAGCAAAAGTTCTTGTTGTTTGTTGTTTCAGTCATGACTGTTTCTTCATGACCCCATTTAGAGTTTTCTGGGCAAAGATATTATGGTGGTTCACCATTTCCTTCTCCAGCCCATTTTACAGATTAGGAAACTGAGGCAACAGGATTACGTGACTTACCCAGGGTCACATAGCTAGCGTCTGAGGCCAGATTTGAACCCAGGAAGATGAGCCTTCCTGACTCAGGGCCTAGCACTCTAGCCCCTGCGCCATGCAGAAATCTTGGGCTGATGCTGTTGTTGTATTCTGATTTACACAAATGAATGCATTTTATTTAACAAGTTAATTCATTTCCTGTGCCAGGCAGTTGAGAGATTTCACAATGTGATACATGGATTTGTCACTTACTTCTTGTGTGACCTTGGGCAAGTCACTTAATTTTTCTAACCTTCAGTTTCCTCTTTTTTTTAATATAAGGGAATTAGACTAAGTAGTCCTAAATTCCCTTCCAGCCTTAAATCTATTAATCCACCATTCCATGCTTTTAGTGTCTTGTCTGTCCTGTATGATTCCATAGGTGTTTGATTGGTGGTGGTAGCAGCGGTGGTGGGGAAGCCGGGCAGACAATTATACACAGGGAGGGCAAAGAGATACATTGTTAGATCTCTTTAGAGATATTTCCAGTATAATCATAGGTATTTGGTGGGACCTGGGGGTAGACTGTATGTAGGGAGAGGCAAAGGAATATAGTGTTACTTTGGGACACAGAAAAACTACCCTCTTGTCCTTAGTTGTCAAATCTCTTTAGAAATAACAAAACTATAAAAAGTCAGAGCTGACAGGGACCTTATTTGTCTAATTGCTTCATCTTACTTCTAAGAATAAGGAGGCTTAGGGCAGCTAGGTGGTGCAGTGGTTAGAGTGCTGGGCCTGGAGTCTTCCTGATTTCAAATCTGTCCTCAGACAGTTATTAGTTGTGTGACCCTGGGCAAGTCACTTAACCCTGTTTGCCTCAGTTTCGTCATCTATAAAATGAGCTGAAGAAGGAAATGGCAAACCACTCCAGCAACTTTGGCAAGAAGACACTAAATCAGGTCATGAAGAGTCAGATAAATGACTGAACAACAACATAAGGAAGCCCAGAAGGTTGAAGTAACTTGTGCGTAGTCATGCAGCAAATAAATGGTAGAACTGGGCCAAGAGCCCAGGTATCCTGACTCCCAGTATTCTTTGCTCTGTAGCAAGCCCCTTGTGATCTAGAAACAGCTCACTGAGGGAAAAGTCATTGGTGATAATGACAGCTCATCTGCATATAGCAAGTCAAGATTTCCAAAGCAGTTTCTTCATAACACATTTACAAAATTCCTTCTTTCCTGTCTCATTATGGCATGGTGAAGGGCATACAAATTCTGGCAGGTCTAAATGAGTGAAAAAGCTTCCAGTATGAGAGACTATATGTCTAGTCTGAGAACTAGACTAGCCAAGTTGGGAGAGATTTATCACCAATTCGGTGAATTTGTTGGGGGAAAAAATGAAAGAAGGTAGTCTAGCAGTACCAGATTTCAAACTATACTACAAGGTGATAATTGCCAAAACCATCTGGTACTAGGTAAAAAAAAATAGAGTAGTGGATCAGTGTAATAGGTTGGGTACATAATATATGGAAATAAATGACTCTAGTATCTAGTGTTTGATAAACCCAAAGATTCAAGCTTTAGGGGTAAGATCTCATTTGATAAAACTTCTGGGAAAACTGGAAAGCAGTTTGGCAGAAAATAGGCATAGACCAATATATCACACCATACAGATAAAAATGGGTACATGATTTAGACATAAAGCAAATTAGGAGGGCATAGAAAAAATCACTTGTTAGATCTATGAATTAAAGAAGAGTTTTTACCAAACAAGAGATAGAGAGGATTGAGGGAGGTAAAGTGGATAATTCTGGTCACATAAAATTAAAAAGGTATTATACGAACAAAGCCAATGTAGCCAAAATGAGGAGGAAAGCAGGAAAATGTGTGTGGAGGGATTTTATAGCAAGTTTCTCTGATAAAGGTGTCATTTCTCAAATATATATGGAACTGAGTCATATTTGTGAAAATAAGAACCATTCCTGAATATATAATTGGTCAAAGGATATGAATAGACAGTTTCGGAAGAAGAAATCAAGGTAATCAAGTCATATGAAAAGGTACTCCAAATCATGAATTATTAGAGAAACACAAATTAAAACAACTCTGAGGTACCACCTCACACCTATCAGATAACAGAAAAGGAAAATGACAAATGTTGGAGGAAGTATGGAAAAATAGGTAAATTAATGCACTGTTGGTGGAGCTATAAACTGGTTTAACTGTTCTGGAAAATTGTTTGAAATTGTATACCCTTTGACCCAGCAATACCATTACTAGTTCTGTATTCCAAAGAGATCCAAGGAAGAGAAAGAAGACCCATATGTACAAAAATGTCATTAAGTACTTTTTGTAATGGCAAAGAATTGGAAATTGAGGAAATGCCCATCAACTGGGGAATGGCTGAACGAGCTATGGTATATGATTGTGATGGAATACTATTGTGCTATGAGAAATGATGAAGGGAATGGCTTCAGAAAAACCTAGGTAGACTTACATGAACTGATGAAAAGTGAAGAGAGCAGAACCAGGGAAACATTGTTCCCAGTAACAGCAATATTGTTGCAATAATTAACTGTGAAAGACTTAGCTGCTCTGATCAATATGATGACCCACAACAATTCAAAGGTTTATAATGGAAAATGCTATCCACCTCCAGAGAGAGAACTGATGAACCTGGAGTGCAGATTAAAGCATTTTTTTTCACTTTCCATATTTTTCCTGGTTTGTTTTTCAAAGCATGGCTAATGTGAAAATATGTTTTGCATGACTTCATATGTGTAATGGGTATTGTATTTCTTGCCTTTTCACTGGGTAGAAGCGGGGGTGGAGGGAGGGAAAGAATTTAGAATTTGAAAAAAAAATGGATGTTCTAAAAAATAATTTAGCAGCTATAGCAACCCTTAGAGACTACCTACAAAATCACAGAGGGATTTCAACAAAACTAACAAAACTGCATTCAAACTGGTGAAATCACAGTTACTTGGAGTACCGAAATTCTTTACAAAAACCCTATGAAGTGGTGCAAATGTTAACTCCATTTTACAAGTAAAGAAATTGAGGCTCAAAGAGGTTTTGCTTTGTCAACATGGTTACTAAGTGTCCAGACCGGGATACTTCTCCAGTTCCCTTTCCTTTGCATGAGTTTTTCTTATATGATCAAGAAGCCACTGAGAAACAACTGTCTCACTTGATGAACATGTCCCTTGAAAGGGAGTCACTAATGCCTTGGTTACATCTACTTTTGTGTCCCAAGGTGTGCATTTTTCACAATTGTCTCACAAGTTTGAAAGCCTAGAAGGCAAGAATCCAAACCTTCCCCTTCTATCTCCTTCCAAAACCTCCATATACTTTATTGATATTACCTAAATATTAAACCTCCCTCAAGGCCATATTAATTGAAAGGAAAAAATCAGGGAATGATAGAAGCAAATGGACAGATGGTAAGAGAATCAGAGACATTGGGAGAGAAACAGAAAGACAGATAGAAAAGAGACAGAGAGACAGACACAGACAGACAGAGAGAGACAGAGACAAAGGAGACAGAGAGATAGAAAGACAGAGACAGAGAGAGGCAGGGGAGGAGGGAGGAGAGGGAGAGGAAGGGAGGAGGGAACTGCTGAAGCTAGAGGGAATTACTTAATCTTTATCCCCTTGCCCATCTTCCCTGGGAAGGTTTCCCATAATGCTTAAAAGCATGACTATAATGCTTTTCATCTCCAGGATATTTGCTGGATCGTGTGAGGTAACAGCATCATCTCCAGCCAAAATGTTTGTCATTGGAAAATCTAAGTATGTTCTGATTTGGGCTACCTTTCAAGAAAGGAGTTGGAATCATTCAATGAATTATTACTACCAATCCCTTACATAGAATTTACATAGAATTTTGAAGTTTATGAAGACCTTTCACACTTAATATCTCATTCAATCCACACTTCAAATTTGTAAAGTAGGCAGGGTGGGAATTATTTCCATTTTCCAGATATAAAGACTAAGGCTATTCAGTGACTTACCTGAAATCACATTGTTGTCTGTCCTTTGTTCTTGAAGAGGACCATGACATCAGGGAGGTGATGCCAGGACATGCAAGTGAATTAGATTTAATCAAGGGAGGGCTGTGCAAAGTCACCAGTCTCACTTTCTCTTCCAGGGCCAACTGGGTCCAGTGGGAAGATATAGAACAGGATGACTGGAGATGCCCTCCCAACCTCGTGAAATCACACAGCAAATGAATGGAAGAGAGAGGAGGAAGCAATATGTGGTAGTAGAAAAGTAGTGGATTTGAAGTTAGAGAGGACCTGGTCTGAATCTGTATGATCTTAGCCACTTTTGAGGACCTCAGTTTCCTCAACTGCAAGATAGTGGGATTGATCTAAATGGCGTTTAAGGTACCTTCCCGTTCTGGAACCTATGACTAGAACCCAGACTTTCGGATTCTGCCTCCTACTCCACTTTCCACATTATCTAGCCTTGCTGAAGATTAAAGAACTCCAAGCTAATGTGATAGACAGGAGGTAGCTGTAATTATCAAGAGGAACTTTCCAAATTGGTAGAAAAAAAGTGATCACCGGGGCCGGCGCCTCCGCGTCCCCGGGGGGTGGAGGCTTCTCCGCCGCTGGGGCCGAGGCCGAGGTCGGCGTCACCGACCGCTCCGGGGATGTAGCTCCGGGGAAGGTGGCCCCGTCAGAGCCCTCGGCCGCTGCCGCCGCCACCGGAGCTCGGCCCGGTTTACCATCAAAGGGGGATTTCTGCCCCCCAGGACTGGGAAGCTTCAGCTTTCAACCATACTGAAGCCATTGGTTGTCAGGTGCCAACCAGATGTCTTCCTGCAAAGGATCTGTGGTGGGGCAGGGCAATGGGGCACCAGCCAGTAACCGAGAAGCAGACACAATGGAGCTCGCTGAGCTAGGACCCCTACTAATAGAGAAGGGTAAACGAATGACTCCCAGTTCCACCAAAGTTGAAGAAGAGCAGACATGTCCAGTACCCCAAGAAGAAGAAGAGGAGGTGCAGGTACTGACATTGCCCCTACAAGCCCACCATACCATGGAGAAGATGGAGGAGTTTGTATATAAGGTGTGGGAAGGACGCTGGCATGTCATCCCATATGATGTGCTTCCTGACTGGCTGAAGGACAATGACTACCTTCTGCATGGTCACAGACCACCCATGCCTTCCTTCCGTGCCTGTTTTAAGAGCATCTTCCGTATCCACACTGAGACTGGTAATATTTGGACCCATCTGCTTGGTTTTGTGCTGTTTCTCTTTCTGGGAATCCTGACCATGCTCAGACCAAATATGTACTTCATGGCCCCTCTACAGGAGAAAGTGGTCTTTGGGATGTTTTTTCTGGGTGCTGTGCTCTGCCTCTCCTGGCTCTTTCACACTGTCTATTGTCATTCAGAAAAAGTCTCTTGGACATTTTCCAAATTGGACTATTCAGGGATTGCTCTACTGATCGTGGGGAGCTTTGTGCCCTGGCTCTATTACTCGTTCTACTGCTCTCCACAGCCACGGCTCATCTACCTCTCCATTGCCTGTGTCCTGGGCATCTCTGCCATCATTGTAGCCCAGTGGGACCATTTTGCCACACCCAAACACCAGCAAACCAGAGCAGGAGTGTTCCTGGGACTTGGTTTGAGTGGGGTTGTGCCCACCATGCACTTCACTATTGCAGAAGGCTTTGTCAAGGCCACAACAGTGGACCAGATGGGTTGGTTCTTCCTCATGGCTGTGATGTATATCACTGGAGCTGGGCTATATGCTGCCAGAATCCCTGAGCGCTTCTTTCCTGGCAAATTTGATATATGGTTCCAGTCACATCAAATTTTCCACGTCCTGGTGGTGGTGGCAGCCTTTGTCCACTTTTATGGTGTCTCCAACCTTCAGGAATTCCGTTATGGCCTTGAAGGTGGCTGCACTGATGACTCCCTTCTCTGAGTCCATCTGCTACAGAGATAAAGGAGGAGCTTCCCAAGTGCTTTTTAAAAACTGTTTCTTTGCTAAAGCGAAAGGAAGACTTGAGTTGTCTGTTTCTGGAAGAAACCTCTTAGTAAATTCCATACCAACTGAGCCTCAGCCCACCCTTACACCTGATGGGCTGTCAATTCTCAGTTTCTGCATCTAGGACTGGAGGGGATGGCCTGCCTAAGTCACTCCTCTCCCTCCTCAGAACAGCAACCAGTCACCTCATACGGACAGTGTTTTGAAATTCATGTTGAAATTCCCTTCCACCCTCCTTTCTCCAGTCATTTTGGAAATAACTAAAGAACTGGATCTCTTCAGAAATTCTATTTCTGGAAGAAAATGTTTCCCCATTCCTACTTTGTAACCTGGCTTAGAGCTGTCCACTCTTTTCATAGCACACTTTTGAAAACAACCATAACTTGGTCCCAACTTTCCAGGGCCTGGATCTGCACGTACAGCAGTAGGAACAAAGCCACCCACTTTTACCAAGCCAGCTAATCATGAAAGTGTATCCAGAAAAAAAAAGTGATCAGAATAGATCTAAATAATTATCTCCACTTACCAGCTGAGAATAGCCCACTAAGGATGGAAGACAAGGAGGTGACAGGGAAAGCCAATGGACAGAAAGCTTTTTGGAAAAAAAATTGGTTCTAAATATTCTCCCTCTCACCAACCCATTGAGAAGTCAAGAAATACAATACCCATTATACATATGAAGTCATATAAATATATTTTCACATTAACTATATCGTGAAAAACAAATGAAGAAAAATATAGTGAAAAAATAAGCTTCAACCTGCAATCCAAGTTCATCAGTTCTCTCTCTGGAGGTGGATAGCACTTTTGATCATGAACCCTTGGAATTGTGATGGGTCATTTTATTGATTAGAATAGCCAAGTCTTTCACAGTTGATTATTGTAACAATGTTTTACTGTTACTATGTACAATTCTCACTTCATTTTGCATCAGTTCATAAAAGTCTTCCCAGGTTTTTCTGAAACTATCCTCTTCATCATTTCTTATAGCACAATAATATTCCATCACAACCATATACTACAGCTTATTCAGCCATTCTGCAATTGCTGGGCATCCCTTCAATTTCCAGTTCTCTGCCACCACAAAAAAGAGCTGCTATAAATATTTTTGCACATATGGGTCCTTTTCCTTTGATCTCTTTGGGATACAGAACTAGTAATGGTATTACTGGGTCACAGGGTATACAGTTTATATAGCCTTTTGGGTATAATTCCAAATTGTTCTCCAGAATGGTTGGACTAGTTCACAGCTCTATCGACAATGCATTAATGTGCCTATTTTTCCATATTTCCCCTAGAATTTGTCATTTTCCTTTTGACTGAAAGCTTTTAAGATTATCTGGCTCAATCTTTCCCCTCCAACAAAGAGTCCCAAATTTCTTCCGCTTCTCTGCTCTACTTTCTGAAAATCTTGTGAATCAGATCAGGGTCACTTATGCTGACAGACTCCAAGGAGTGAATATCTCAGACCAAGCAATCCTAACTTGAAATATGAACTTTAAAAAATATATTCCCATAGCTATATTTTGGTTTGATTTGTAATCCTATGTATTTTATTTTATGTTTCTTAAAAGCATTATTCTGAGGAGTTCATAGGCTTCACCAGACTGCCAAAGGGATCCATGCCACAAAAAAGGTTAAGAACCCTTTGAGCTTAGCAGACTATCCAAATAGCAAATCAAATACATTTTAATTGGTTTTTAATCATGTGTGGGCTTTTCAAGAATCACTTCTTAAAAACCTACTCTCTGTCTTCCTAACTCTTTCTCCAATGGGTACTAGCTTCCTCAAGCAACCTTGGCAGTCATGGAAGGAATTAGTCAAGGAAATTGTTATCTAAAGATTTGTTGAGGCAGCTTGGTATCATTGGGAAGAATGTTGGCTTCAGAGTCAGAATATTTGGGTTAAAACTCTAGCTCTAGGGGGCAGCGAGGTGGTGCGATGAAAAGAGTACCAGCCCCTGGAGTCAGGAGGACCTAAGTTCAAATCTAGCCTCAGACACTTGACACACTTACTAGCTGTATGACCCTGGGCAAGTCACTTAACCCCAATTGCCCAGCCTTTCCCCTTCAAAAACAAAAAACAAAAAACAAAAAACTCTGGCTCTACCACTTACTAACTTCTTTGATTTTGGGCAAGCCACAGAATCTCATGGCTAGAAGAAACCTTAGCGGGCATCCAGTTCAGAACATACTAGAACATGAATCATCTACCTCTCCAACATCCTTAGACTAGTGGTCATTAGGACATTGAATAAAAAAGCTTGTGGCAGTCAATTCAGAATTCGAGATTCCTCCTGAAATGTTCAGCAGAGAGTAATTCCTTTCAAATCCTGTGATCCAGAAGATGTAATCTTCACCAACACATTGACTATTTCCTGGCTGGGCTCAGATTAGGTGCTGAAGGTCAGTAAAATCCTTTGCTCTGTGTCAGGGATGATCTACATTGTTGATAGCTCTTCAGAGCAAAAGTAGAGGTGATCTTCCAAATTCTCTGTGGAAACTGACAATGAAGTCACTGTTGTGGTTCCCTCCGATAAAGTACTCTATGTTATGATAAAAACAACTCCAAATAAATCACTTCCCCACTCTTGGCCTCAGTTTCTGCACCTAGGCAACTAGGTGGCATAGCAGATAGAACACTGGGCGTGTAGTCAGAATGACTTGAGTTCAAAGCTGGCCTCAGACACTTGCCAACTGTATGACTGGACAAAGCACTTAACTTCTGTTTGCCTCAGTTAAATCAACTGTAAAATGGGGATAGTAATAGCACTACTTTCCAGGGTTGTTGTGAGGTTGTTGTAAGATGACATTACATTACATTACATTATATTATATATATAATATATATGTGTATATATATATATATATATGTATTAGACATTACATTATATAATAAATGCTACATTGTTCTTCTTCCTTTGTTTTTCGAAGAGGACCAATGTCATCATGGGGTGGTGTCTTGATTCGCATGAGAATTGGATTTAAGTGAGACAGAGTTGCACAAAGTTGTCAGCCTTGCTCTCTCTCCCAGAGTCCTTGAAGTATAGTGGCAAGACAAAAGTCAAGACAACTGATGATGCCCCAGGATGCAGTTGGTGTGTTCCCTGCCTGACCAAGCTCTAAGTACTGCACAGTGCCTGTTTTGGCCACCTTCATGGCTGTTGGAAGAAACTGTTGGGATGAGGTGGCAAAGGTCATTATATGCCAAACAAAGAAGCTTATATATGATCCTAGAGATAACAGGAAGCCACTGAAACCTGTTGAGTAGAGACATGATCTGTCCATTCCACCAAGGGAAGTCTCCACATGCTTGGGGTAGACATCCCCCTAACTCACCAAGAGGTTTGAGGTCTGTTGGTTACCCTCAACCTGGTTTAGTCTGTCTGCCAAGAATGCTATTATCATCATCATCATCATTATTATTATTAAATAGAAAGATTTGACTAGATGACTTCTAATTTCCCCCCAAGCTCTGAATCCTATGAGTTTACGAATTGGGAATATCTAGTTGAAGAAAAGAAGACTTAGGGGTGACATAAAGCAGCTGTCTTCAAAAACTTAGAGAGCTGTCATATGGAAAAGGGATTAGACTGGTTCTGATTGGCCTCTGAGGGACAAATGAATGAAAGCTACGAGGAAACAATTAATCAATCCATCAATGAGCATTTATATAGTATGTATTATATGGTGGGGATTGGGAATACAAAGACAAAAGGGGAAAACATCTGCCCTTTAGGAGTTTATAGTCAAGAGGAACCACATGTAGATATAGATAACTATATTCTATGCAAAGTATATATAAGGTGATAGGAGTGGGGGAAAACCATTGACAGATGAGGGAATCATGGAAAGATATATGTAGAAGGTTGTACCTTGATGGAAACTTGAGAGACAAGTATGTCAAAAGAGTAGATGCCAGACATGAGGAACTGCCAGTACAAAAGATGGAGGTGAGAGATAGGCAGTTGTATGATAGTAAGAATAATGGGAATGTGGAACAAAAAGAACACAAGAATATGGTCTAGTTTGCCTGAACCATAGGGTGTATGGATGGGAGTAAGGTGTAAGAAGATTGGAAGTATAGATTGGGATGAGGTGGCAAAGGTATGCCAAACAAAGAAGCTTATATATGATCCTAGAGATAATAGGAAGCCCCTGAAACCTATTGAGTAGAGACATGATCAGGCATGCTTTTTAGAAAAGCTGCTTTGGCCTCTATGTGGAGGATGGGCTGGAGAAGGGAGAGATTAGAGGCAGGGAAACCGATTAGGAGGCTGTTGCAACAGTCCAGGTAAGACTTGTCCATGGCCTAGACTAGGGTTGGAGCTATGTGAGTGGAGTTAAGGAGACAGATTCAATGCATCTTGTGGAGGTAGATATGATAAGATTTGGAAAATAAGTAAATATATAGGATGAAGGAGAATGAATTGAGGGTGACATTGAGCTCGCAGACCTGAATTACTTAGGAGGAGGAGAAGGCCATTGACAGAAATCAGGAAGTTCAGAAGAGGGCTAAGTCTGGAGAGAAAGATCAAATTCTGGGTTTAGACACGTTGGATTTTAAATGTCTCCATCATTAGACCGTGAGTTCCTTGGGAGTGGTACTATGGTTTTGTTTGTCACTTGTTTTCTTTATCACTTCAGTGCTTAGCACAGTTTCTGGCATATATTAGCTGCTTAATAAATGTTAATTGACTGACTGACTATGTGACATCGTGTTTGAAATTTCTAGTAGGTAGTTTGGGATTGGGGCACTGGAATTTGGAAGAGAGGCTAGGTCTGGAAATAGAGTTCTGATAGTCATTAGCACAGCGAAGAAAATTAAACCCAAATGTGCTGAAAAAGAGAGAAAGAGAGAGAGAGACAATGAGAGAGAGACACAGAAAGAGACAGAGAGGAGAAGAAGAAGAAGAAGAAGAAGAAGAAGAAGAAGAAGAAGAAGAAGAAGAAGAAGAAGAGGAAGAAGAGGAAGAAGAGGAAGAAGGAGGAGGAGGAGGAAGAAGAGGAAGAAGAAGAAGAAGTGGAAGAAGTGGAAGAAGAGGAAGAAGGAGGAGGAGGAGGAAGAAGAGGAAGAGGAGAAAGAAGAGGAAGAGGAGAAAGAAAAGAGAAGAGAGGAGTAAAGTATAAGAAGATTGGCAATATAGATTGAGATTTATAGTCTAGTTGAGAGGAAAAGGAGAGGACAGGAGAGGAGAAGAGAGGACAGGACAGCAGAGGACAGGAGAGCCTTGGTGTATATGCACAGCTAGAAGACATGATAGAGATGTTGATCCATCAGAAAGAGACTGAGAAGTCACACACGAGAAGAAGAGGAACAAGAGAGAAACGCATCACAAAAATGCAGAAGGAGAAGGTGATCAGCAGTGTCAAATGCAGCAAAGAGGTCAAGAAAAATGAAGATTGAGAAAAGACAATCTGATTTAGCAATTAAGAGATTATTGGTGACTTTGGAGAGGGCAATTTTAGCTGAATTATGGGGTCAAAAGCCAGACTGAAAAGGGCAGGTGTCAATTCAATATAAGAAAAAATTTCCTAACATTTAGAGTCATCTAACAATATTATGTGCTGCCTCAGGATTTAGTGAATCCCCTGTCACTAAAATTACTTAATCTGAGACTAAATGAATACTCATCAGGGAAGTTGCTGATGGGGTTTCTGTTATAGGTAGGGATTGAATGAAGTGATGTCTAAGGTCCCAACTCCGAGAGTCTGGGATTCTTTGATCAGACACTGCTCTTGATTTTAGCTTCTATGATGCCATCCCCCCACCCCACCCTCATCCATATTTCTCTCCCACCTTGAGTCCTATGCAAGGGCAAGACAGAGCCCACACTGTGCTGTGACAACTTGGGGGTTGACTCAGAATGTGCTTCTGCCAGATGGTGTGCACAATCCTGGAATACACAATGAGGAGGAGAAATTGTGTGTGTGAAGCCCCCAGCCGAGGAGGCCTAGTAGGTCTCCAAGCTCTTGCCTCTCCCTGAATGCTGTCAAGATATAACCCCCCATCTTCCTTGCCCTACTTCCTTCACAGGGTCAGGGGTACTGCCACTCTGCCTGCTCCCAAGCACTGACATGACCTCGTTTTATTCCTTCAGGGCTTCATTGAATTACACAGCTTCTTTCTGCATTGTGTATCTCTTGATTTTGCTTCTCCCCAGATCTCTGACCTGAGCTTGGATCATCTTCTCCCCTGTCCCCATCCTCTAATCTCATTCAAAATACTGTTTCTTAAATCATCTCTGATTCCTACTGAAATATAAATGTCTCATTCCCTCAGACTTTTGGAGCTGGAAGAGACCTTAGAAAGCCCTGCCTCCAAAAGTAATTCTAGATTAAGGAGTGATTCCAGATAGAAGTTTATGAGTTAAAATTTAAATATGAGGGCTATATTACTTTAATTTCTCACATGGAAGATAGTAGTGATTTCCCAGGCAATAACAACTCATATTTATATAACGTTATGAAGCACTTTCCTCCCAAAATATACAGCAGAATGTGTTGGAAAGGATACCAGAGGCCATCTGGCTTAACCCATACCTTACAAAAATTCCCTTTACAATATAGCATTTATATGATAACCTGGCCTCTGACTGGAGAATGCCAGTGATTAATTCACCCACCTCTGAGGAAGCCCATCAGACCCTTGCTAAGAAGCCCCTTCCTCATTCCAAGCTCACATCTTCTACCCATTGTTACAAGTCCTTTCTTCTAGGGGCCAAGTTCTACCCAGAAGTCCAATTTCTCAGTTCCCACTGATTTTGCCATAAGCTAGGGAGCGAGAGTATTTTTATCCCCATTTTACAGATGTGGACGTAGGCTCAGACATCGTCACTTGCCTTGGGTCAGGCAGTTGGTCGGTGGCAGCTCCATGACTAGAGGCCAGTTCTTTGAAAACCATACTACTATGGTGACTGCCTGTTTTGTGCTTATTTGTATCATGGATTCCTGCAATGAGGCAGTAGTGAAATGAATGTGGTAAGCCTGTTTCAAGGGGGTTAGGACCTTCAGGTAAGCTGAAGAGAGGGAAAGTGGACTATGGTATTGGAAAAATCTAAGAGAGTAGCTTAAGCAACTGGTTTCAGATGGGAAAGAGGAGTTAGAGAAATCTTGATGGGCAAATTTAGAGAGGAGAAGCTAGAGTAGCAGCAGCACACCCACTAGGGGAGCCTATACTCAAAGGCAGGAGAGAGAAGGTTAAATGAAAGCAGGATTCCTAAGGACAGGACTCAGGAGGAACACCAACTGAGTTTCTGTAGGAGGCAGCTACGGTGATTGCATTTTCCACTGGCAACCCAATGAGAAAGGATCTGATCCCTCCAGGTACCCCAAAGGGTCCATTTCTTTGGCTTTTGGAGCAGGAATTGTTTAGTGTTTTCAACTTGTGCCCAGTTGAAGAGTGTGAAATTATAGAGGTCATACGTACCAGCATGGCTGATCTATTAGGTTGCCCAAAAACACCATGTTAGGCAAAGTGACGTTAGAGGATATTAGTTCCACGTTCTCAATGATGCTGTAATTCTTATAGTGGGAAACTGACAGAGGGCTTTATGGAATTTGAGTATTTATGATGGGATTTAATGATGATATATATTAATGATGTAATTCCAAAACACCATTGGTGAGGGCCACCTGGGGTGAGGGGGATCATTGTGGTCTCTTCATAATTTAGTCAAATTTAGAGGTGTGTTTGAACAGACTTTGTATGAGGGATACTACAAACAGATGGAGAGAGTGGAGAAATGCTCTAATTTTTTTTTAAATGGTGAGCAAATGACTAGGCTACTTGAGCAAGAAACTATGAAGAGTAATCATGTGGTGGAACAGTAGGCTTCTTGATCCATGAAGGCAAAAGACCTGAGCTCCAACATTAGCTTTATAGCCCTGAGGAAGTCATTTTAAAATGCTAATTGGCTGAAATTAATAGGACGTGGCCTGAGGAGCAACTCACAGAATATACCTTGTGCATTCCTGCTTGTTCTGAAAATGGCCTAGGATGCTTCTTATACCTGTGATGGAAGAGCTCGGAAACCGTCTGAAAAAAAAGAATTGGTCAATGGCGTCATCAATGAGTCCATAAGTTTGTGTGCATCACTGATAGGAGTGATATGGAAAAGGATGGGAGTAGTATATGATTATAGGAATAAGAGAAGCAGGGCAGACCAGTACTGTGCCAAGAGTTCGAGGTATTCTGCATTATCTATTAGGCAGCTGGTGATAGACTTACACAGAGAATACCTTCCTTTCTTCCTTCCTTCCTTCCTTCCTTCCTTCCTTTCTTTCTATCTTTCTTTCTTTCTTTCTTTCTTTCTTTCTTTCTTTCTTTCTTTCTTTCTTTCTTTCTTTCTTTCTTCCTTTCTTCCTTCCTTCCTTCCTTCCTTTCTTCCTTCCTTCCTTCCTTCCTTCCTTCCTTTCTTTCTTTCCTTCTTTCTTTCTTTCTTTCTTTCTTTCTTTCTTTCTTTCTTTCTTTCTTTCTTTCTTTCTTTCTTTCTTTCTTTCTTTCTTTCTTTCTTCCTTTCTTCCTTCCTTCCTTCCTTCCTTTCTTTCTATTTTTCTTTCTTTCTTTCTTTCTTTCTTTCTTCCTTTCTTCCTTCCTTCCTTCCTTCCTTTCTTTCTATTTTTCTTTCTTTCTTTCTTTCTTTCTTTCTTTCTTTCTTTCTTTCTTTCTTTCTTTCTTTCTTTCTTCCTTTCTTCCTTCCTTCCTTCCTTCCTTCCTTCCTTCCTTCCTTCCTTTCTTCCTTCCTTCCTTCCTTCCTTTCTTCCTTTCTTTCTATCTTTTTTTCTTTCTTTCTTTCTTTCTTTCTTTCTTCCTTCCTTCCTTCCTTCCTTCCTTCCTTCCTTTCTTTCTTTCTTTCTTTCTTTCTTTCTTTCTTTCTTTCTTTCTTTCTTCCTTCCTTCCTTCCTTCCTTCCTTCCTTCCATTTTATCTCTCTTAAATCTTCATTGTGACCTTCAGCCCTTCAGGTCTGAATATCAGATTTCTATGGCAGAGGAAGACAAGGAGAAAACAACTTTCATCTGCCCAGATAGATGTTACCAGTACGAGCCTATCCTCCATGGTTCTTCAGGGGCATCTGCCAGTATTTTCCAGGCCCAGGCCTCAATCAGTGCTCTTCTGCTAGCTGGGGGAGACCCAGCTGCAGCACTACTTCTCTACTCCCACAAAGCTATTAGCCCCAAGGTGGAGCCAGCAGTGGGATCAATACCCTGAGCCCCTAACCTTCGTCTGGCAATACCTCTTGGAGACTGTGAGCATTAATGGTCACTCACCAACCACGTCTCCATGTCCATGACTAACAAAATCCCGTTACCTGTTTTTCTCCCTACCCCTGCATTCCTCAATCATCAGCCATTTAGGAGAAAATTATCCCCAACCCTTCTTCCTGTTCTCTCATCTCCATCCTCTTCAGCCCTGTGCATTATCACCTTTGTCTTTTCTGATTATTCCCCTACCCTCCACTCTGGTCCTCTTCTACTGTGCCCTCTGGAATTCTCATTCCATAGTGAACTAACTTTCCTTCATCTTGGACCTCTCATTCTAAGAGTCCTTCCATCAGTTTGCCTTCAGTGGGACCTGGCTTCTCCCAGATAACTCTGTAAACATGGTTACCCTCTCTAGCACTAGCTGTACTTTTATTCGTATCCCCTACACATTGTTCCTGGAAAGGGAACTGGAATTCTCCTTGCTCCCCACTCCCACTCCCACACTCTCCCTTTGCTGGTACTGATCAGTAAATTCTCCTCCTTTCAAGTTCACAATGTCAAATTTTCCCACCCTATTCAGATCATAGCTGTGATCACCAGTTTCCAAGTCATTTGCTCTTCTTTCTCAAGGAATTTAGCACCTGACTTGTTATCTTCCTCTCCTCCCCAACTCCTTTCCCTATACTGAAGGATTTTAGAGCAATGATGACACTGTCTCTAATTCTTTAAACTCTTAATTCGTTAGTCTTTTTAATCCCATGGACTACTCCCTTACCCCACCACAGTCACACTATGGATTTCACCATTATCCACCACATTCTACTTCCAAGATAAAAAATATGGGCATTCCTCTATCTGACATTAACCTCTAATCATTTGGCAGGTGTCTGGTACATAGTAAGCACTTAACGAATACCTATTGATTGATTTGTTTGTTCCTTCCTTCCTTCCTTCCTGCCTGCCTGCCTGCCTATCCCTCTTAAATCTTCATTGTGACCTTCAGTCCTTCTACTCCTTATTACTTTCTTAGGTCATTACCCTCACTCTGACTACTCTTCATTCCCTTCCCAATCTCATCTCTATAGCTAAGCAATTCAATTAAACACTATCCTCAAATCTCTAGCTCCTTTGTTCTATTACCACTCATCCCTCAACAACAGCAGACCTAGATTATTCCCATCATCTACCTCCTCCATTCCTACTTGAGTAAATGGACCCAGAGGGAGTCACACAACCGTGCTGATAAGATACTCTATAAATATTATCCAGCTTCAACTGGTCCCTCACTGCAGCAAGGCAATCATTTTATTCTTCCCTGATTTCCCATCTCACTCCCCTGAGAAGCTTTTCCAAAATTTCTCTTCTCTCCTCTCCTCAAGCCTCCCACAATTCCTTCTCATTTCACTCTCAGCTGAGGACCCCTGCTTTTTATTGAGAACACTGAAGCTATTACACAAAAGTACCCTTTCCTTCCTGTTTCTTTATTTCAAAATGCCTTGATATCATCCCCATGGCCTCCTCTTTTCCCCCAGTTTCTGATAAAGAAACAGCCCCTTTCTTGCCAAGGCAACTCCTTAACATGTGTACTTGATCTGTCCTCTCTTATCTTCTCCAACAGATTCTCCAGCTCCATCAATCACCCTCCTCCTATAATCTTAAATCTCTTCCTATCTACTGGTTCTTTTCCTGCCGCTTTTAAATGATGGGCAGACTATGAAGAGAAGACACTGCCCACCAATTGTTTAGAAAGATTATCTGAACCAGCTGATGGCTCACAAGGTGTTGCTTCAAGTGAAGCAGCTGTACTGAAGCCCAACAACCTTGTCTAGAACTGAATTCATTCATTTGGAGGACAAGGGGTGATCACAGGGGCAGCAAATTTTCTGCATAGAACCTCACCTACAGAGATGACTGAGGTACAGAAACAATACAAAGAACTTAGAAACGCTGATAACCAGGGCAGTTAGGTGGCACAGTGGATAAAGCACTGGCCCTGGAGTCAGGAAAACCTGAGTTCAAATCTGTGTGACCCTGGGTAAGTCACTTAATTCCCATTGGCTCAAAAAAAAAGTGCTGATGACCATCAATGAGTTCAAGTTCAGGAATTCAGACCTATAGATCTAATGATAACCATGATTGTCCCATTCCTCATCCAGCTCAGCTACAGATGTGGAAATGTAGATATGTCACAGAAGACATAGAAACAACTCACTTGTGCCTGGGCAAATTGTGGTTACACATATAGCCAGATGGTAATACTAATTCTTGCACATGTGATGGGTGCCTTGTGCTTATTATTGCCTTTGTTGGTGTGGATTGATGCATGTGTCAATCACTGCTAGTATCTTGCAAGGAATTTAGCTACCTCTGTCTATTTGATATGCCTTATTTTGCTTGTTTTCAAATTTGCATATATACTAATTATTAAGCATATATTATTCCATTGGTACTGCTATTGATAGAATTATTTTCGTTATTGTTTATGATTATTTGCTTGTGTCCTATTGAGATACATATACCATTGAAATGGATGCCTACGTTATATCCTGTATGAGTGAGGCCGATGACTTTGCACAGCTCTACCTCACTTAAATCCAATTCACTTGCCAGCCAAGACATCACCCTCCAGATGTCATTGGTCCTCTTTGAGAAGGAAGGGTGAACACAACAACAAACAAACAATGTACCTGAAGTGGCCCGTCAAGTGGGGATTTAAATTGTGAAACTACTCTCTCTAAAGTTACCAATGACCTCAACTGCCACATCCAATGGCCTCTCCTCAGTCCTCGTACCTCTTGGCCTCTCTGTAACCTTTAATACTATTGATTACCTTGTCATATGCTGGCTCTTCATCCAGGTCACGCTTTCTAACCGTGATTGTCCTCAAGGCTCCATCCTAGATCCTCTCCTCTCTATGGATTATCTTACTTTGTGATCTCATCACCTACCATGGGCTCAGACACCATCTCTTGTTTCCCAGATCTATATACCCAGTCCTAGTCTCTCTCCTGAGCTCTAGTCTTGCATTATCAACTACACTTTGGTTATCTCAGATTGGATGTCCCATAGGCATCTCAAATTCAGCATGTCCAAAACAGAACTCATCTTGGGCTTCACCCTCCTCCCTGTTACCCAGGTGTGTACATATCCTATATGTGTTCAATTATGTTATTCCTACCTGTACAACATCTGTTAAACACACTCACAGAGCCACCACCCTAGGTCAGGACCTTATCACCTCACACCAGGACTATCGCAATAGCCATCTAATTGGTTTCCCTGACTTAAGTCTCTCTGCACTCCAACCTGCCTTCAACTCAACTGCCAAAATGTTTTCCTGAAGGACACCCCCTTATTCAAAAATTTCAATCACTCCTTTTAACCTCCAGAATAAAATATAAACTGTTGTTCATCATTTGTTCGTTTACTGTTGTTGTTTGTCTTTCATTCTCAAAGAGGACCCAATGACATCATGAGAGTGACTTGCACATGAACTGGATTTAAACGAAGCAGAGCCTCACTCTCTCCTCCAGAGTCATCTGAGTACAGCAACAAGACAAAAGTCAAGAAGACTGGCAGTGGCCTAAGTTTGTCCTTTAAAGCCCATCACACACTGGCCCTTTCCTTCTTCTTACATTCTTCTCCCCCTTACATACTCTAGGACCCAGCAACAATGACCTATTTCTTGTTTTTCACACACAAAACTCTAATTTCTTTACTGTGAGCTTCTATAGCTGTTGCTCCTCATTCCTTAAATACTCTCCCTCCTCACTTCTGATCCTAGCTTCTCTGGTTTCCTTCAAGACTTATCTTCATAAGAAGCCTTTCCCTAGCTCCAACCTTCCATTTAATTTTTACAAAATTTGTTGCATGATGTTTCCCCTGTTAGAATGTAAGCTCCTTGAAGGTGGGGCCCTTGTTTTTACCTTTCTTGTATTCCTAGTGCTTAGGTCAGTGCCTGGAACAGAATGAGCACTGAATAAATATTTGTTGGCTGACCAACTGACCTTGCTTCTAGTCCCAACTCTGCCACAGATTTGCTGTATGACTTGAGGTTATTTTCTTTTCCTCTCCCAGCCTCAGTTTCCTCACATGTAAAAAGGAGGAGGCTGTCCTAGGTGACCTCTAAGTCCCTTTCCAGCTCTAAAATTTTATGATTCCATGTTATAACCTCCTAGGTTCCAACTTTCCTTTTTTGAAAATGGTCACCTAGAATGAAGAGCTTCTATGTCTCTGTTCTTCTCTCATCTAGCCCAGAGAGCCCAAGAGTTTAGAGAGGTGAGACAAGGGGAGGGGCATCTCACTTTAAAGCATCAAAAGAGGGGGGAAGACAGTCTCCAAATCTGTTGCCTAATCCAATTTGAAAAGTTCCTCTTCCCCTTCAGTCAAGGGAACAAATTTCACTTCCACTTAGAACCTTCGATTGCCCACCATCCTGTCCAATAACATCTCTTCATCAGTCTGTTCCTCCCTCTGCCAGCTCTCTCTCATCACACGCACCTCAGAGGCCATCTAATCCAATCCCCTCATTTCACAGATAGGCAAACTGAGGCCCAGAGAGGGGAAAGGGCTAGCTCAGGGTCACACAAATAATAAACCATAGAACTGGGACACGAACCTATATCCCCTAACATGCAGTGCTGTTTTTGAATGTACCAAGCTTCCCATCAAGCTCCTGACAGCTCCCTTTTCTTGAATGATCCAGACCTCCTCTTGCCTTCTTCCCATGTGACTCTATGCCCCATTCCTGGCTATATACCGTCTCCCTTGGGCCATAACAAACTCCCACCTGACAAAGACCAAGCAAGCCAGCTTCCATGGTTTTCCCAGACTACCTCCTCTCCAAAACTCCTAGTCAAACAAAAGCAGATGGTCTCAGGGAAAAGGAAGTTTATTCCCAGCTATGGCAAACCACCAGCCAAACAAACCCACCTACTGAGCTATCACCCCAGAAAATGAACATTAATCCTTTCTACTCCCCAAAAGATACCCTAGAAGAAGGAAACTGAGAAAGGACTGAATGAGTGGGTGGGTAGAAAGTAGAATGTTTCTTACCTACCTTGCATATGAATCCCTCATTCCCATCCTGCTCCATTTGAACAGGGACCAGGATTCTATCAAGATTAATGCAGGTATGCTGGAAAATTATGTTGGCTTTTGGAACGAGAGCTAGGAGGGGATGTATTTGCATGTGGGAGAGAGATGATCATTTGGAAGAGTGAGTCAGTCAATAAACACGTATTAAGCATGTACTGTGTGCCAGGCACCGTGCTGAGTACTGAGGCTACAAAGAAAGGCAAAAGGCTGTCCCTGATCTCAGGGAACTCACCATCTAATAGAGAAGACAACATATAAACAACTATTCAAAACAAATACATGCACACGTATACATATACGCATATATAATATGCATGTGTATGTACATACATATATACACACATACATAAGCCTTTTCCATGTACTACTTTACTTACATATAGATATAGATAGATAGATAGATAGAGATATATGTAAGCCTTTACTACCAAATAAGGGGACTAGGCTAGATGGGAATTAGTAAGGTCCTTTCCAGGTCCTCTGACCTTTTACGAAAAATAACTATGTGTGTGTATATATATATATATATATATATATATATATATATATATATATATATATACACATATACATATATATGTATATGTATATATGTATATGTGTGTATGTATATGTATGTATATATGTGTATGTATATATATGTATATATACACACACATATATATTTACACATACACACACGCGCGCACACGCACACACACACATATATATCTTTGTGTGTATGTGTGTGTATTTTGTTGTTGTTCAGTCATATCTGACTCTTCATGACCTGTGGACCATAATACACCAACACTATCCATGGCAAAGATAATAAAATGGTTGCCATTTCCTTTTTCCATGGATTAAGACAAACAGAGGTTAAGGGACTCACCCAGAGTCGTAGAGCTAGTGTCTGAGGCTACATTTGAATTCAGGTCTTCCAGACTCCAGGCCAAGCTCTCTATCCACTGAGTCATCTATATGTGTGTGTATGTGTGTGTGTATGTATATACGTATATATGCGTGTATATGCATGCACACAGACAGCCCGAACATATGTATACACATACACAAATATATACACATATATATACGTACACATATAAACACACTATATATGTAATTAGAAGTGTGTATACACGTACACACACACATGTAAGAAATAATCAAGGGAAGGCTCTAGAATAAAGGAGAATAAGGAAAGCCTTCTTGTAAAAGGGGATTTTAGCCAGGACTTGAAGGAAGCAAGAGAAGCCAGGAGGTACAGATGAGGAGGAAGAGCATTCCAGGTATGGGGGACAGCCAGTAAAAATGTCCGGAGCCAGAAGATGGAGTGTCTTCAGGGAGGAACAGCAGGAAGCCAGTGTCACTGGACTGGCAGATTATGTGGAGGATAATAAGGTGTAAAATGATGGGAAGGGTAGAGGAGAGGGGAGAGGGGCAGTTTATGAAGGGCTTTGAATGCCAGAGGAAGAACTTCCCAAAAGGCAAAAGACTGTCCCTGATCTCAAGAAACTCACAGTCTAATGGGGAAGACAATATATAAATATTTATGTATATACATATACATATATATGACAAAATATACAATATAAAAATATATAAAAACTATTCAAAACAAATACACACACATACCTATACACATTTATAATACACACACATAAATGTATATACATGTATACACACATATATAAGCCTTTTCTGTGTACTACTTTACTTATATAGATATAGACAGATAGATAGAGATATATGTAAGTCTTTACTATGAAATAAGGGGGCTAGATGAGATGGGAATTGGTGAGTTCCCTTCCAGGTCCTCTGACCTTTTATAGAACCTTTATAGACTTCTTTTTTGGAGGGGGGAAGGCAGGGCAATTGGGGTTAAGTGGCTTGCCCAAGGTCACACAGCCAGTAAGTGTGTCAAGTGTCACAGGCCGGTTTTGAACTCACATCCTCCTGACTCCAGGGCTGGTGCTCTCTACTCACTGCGCCACCCATTGCTGCCCCTATAGATGTTTATAGAACTCTTTAAAAGAACCTCCACAAAGGCAGCTAGGAGGCGCAGTGGACAGAGCTCTGGGCCTGGAGTCAAGACCCAAGTATGAATGATAACTGTCTTCTTTTGGTTAAGCCACTTACCCTCTGTTTTTCTCAGTTTTCTCAACTGTAAAATGGGGATCCTAAAACCATCTACCTCCCGGGGTTGTTGTGAAGGTCCAATAAGATAGTATTTGTAAAGCACTTAATACCTAGTAGGTCCTTAACACACATAGTAGACACTCAATCAATGCTTGTTCCCTTTTCTTCACCTTCCCCAGAGCAGGCCAGTGGATTGTTCAGGAGCTCAGGTCACTGCTGCTCTCTCAGGAAAGTGCAGAATGCAAATGACTCTAGAGGACATAGGACACACATTTGTCTCCCTGGTGCTTGGCTCTGCTGTGCTAAGAGAGAGCTGGTCCCTGAGCAATGGGAGGGGTTTGTGGCTCCCAGTCTGTCCCCCACCCTGGCCTGTCATCCCCCTCCCAGGATGATGATGATGGGTAAGAACTTTTCTCGGGTTTTTATTTATATTCTGCCGTCTCAGTGACTCCCATTAGCTGTGAGGCGGGAGGAGAGCGAGGTCTAGCCGAAAGGGCATCGACTTTGAAGTCAGAAGCCCTGTCTTCAAATCTCGGCTCTGCTGTTTACTTGCGTGACTCTGGGCAAGGCCCCTGGGAAAAGCAGGCTGTCCTCATGTCTCAGGGCTTCTCCTCCCTCCCACACATCTTTGCTCTTGTCTATTTAAAGTGCTTTAGAAATGTCAGTTATTATTCCAAACAGAGCCCACTGAATGGGCACGGTGTGGTCGTGGAAACAAGGCTGGCTTTGGAGCCAGTGGACTCCTCATTTTATAGTGAGGAAACCAAGTCATGACAGATTTGAAGGGCCTTCACTTAGGTCACCCAGGCAGTTTAGTAGAACTTGGATTTGAACCAGGGTCTTCTGACTTCAGATACACTGTACTTTCTATTGAGCTCCCTCTCGATCTCGTGATCTGAATAATATTATCTAGCATTTATACAGAACTTTAAAATTTGCAAAGGGCCGTCATCTCATTTGCTCCTTACAACAACCCTGGGAGGTAGACACTTTAATTATTCCCGTTTTATAGACGAGGAAACTAAGACAAGCAAAGGTTGAGTGACTCACTCAGGGTCTTATGTCTAGTAAAGTGTCTGAGGTAGGATTTGAACTCAGTTCTTCCTGACTTCAAGCCTAGGACTCTCCATACTGTGTCCACTAACCACCTCCATTCTATTCACATATAGTGCTTATGTTGGGAGAGTGCTTATGTTTGAACCCAGAGGGCTGGGTTCAAATCCCAGCTCTTACACTTACCACCTGTGTGACCTTGAACAAGTGACTCAGTTTCTTCTTTTGTAAAATGAGAGAATTTGACTAAATAGCTTCTGAGGTCCCTTCCACATCCAAATCTATGATTCTATAAGTAAGTTGTCACCATGGAGTCTCCCAGAGCCTCAGGCATCCTCATTAGCCACAGAGACAGCCTGGCACTGCCTATATCTTAAGATGATTTCTAAGATACCAGTCCCCAAATGGCAAGTGAACCCTGCTTCGAGCTTCAAGGAGACCTTTAACAAACTAGATCCTGTTCCAATTACCTGCCCAGCAAAACCATGCACAGCTTCCTGAGTGTGTGTGTATGTGTGTGTGTGTGTGTGCGCGCGCGCGCGCGTGTGTGTAGGGGCTAGGGAAAACATCTTGTTACTGCTTCTCAAGGTCTGCCTATTCCCCTTTGTCAATACCCTCCAAATTATAGGCTGGGGACTGCCAGAGACCTCACAGAAATATCTCATAGTCTAAAGTCGTATCCCTTTATTTTCCTCCGAAACTGGTGTTCACCAGCCACCCTCTACTATATGTATTGGTTATTTGGAGTGGGCTGGAAGGTGATATTAACAAGAATTTATGAAGGGCCTACTATGTGTCAAGCCCTGTGCGAAGTGTTTTGCAGATATGATGAGATGGGGGAAAGAAATGGTAAGGAAAAAAAGAGTCAGGCTATAATATATAAGAAGAATAACATTTTAGCTGGAAAATTGCTTGGAAGGAAACACGGTAAGCTATGTAGGCTGACGTAAACATGTAAAAATCACTTGAAATTGTACTCGTGTCCACTCTTTGCAACATAGAGATATGACCTTTGGTAAACATTTTTTAAAATTTAAATCAAGTTAAAATTTTAAAAATTTAAATTAAAATTTAAAAAATCTGTTGATGATCTCTTTACCTACTTGTTGTCACTTCCCAATGACTCCCCCCATACCATGCCCATCAGCGTCCTCTCTCGAGACAAGGAAGCACACCCAAGCAAAACAAAGTAATACATTGGCCATGTTGAAGGTTGATACACCTCTTTCTGCATCTAGGGTCTACCATTTCTCTGAGTAGAGGGAAGCATGAGTCACCGGTGGATTGTTGGAATCACAATAAGATGCTGCATCAATCAGAAAGAAGGAAGAAGGGGAAAGAGATGGGAACAAGCATTTATAAAGTGCCTACTATGTGCCAGGTACCATGCTAAGTGCTTGACAAATATTGTCTCATCTGATCCTCACAACAACCATGAGAGGTGGGTGCCATTATAATCCCCATTTTACAGTTGAGGAAACTGAGGTAAAGGTTAAGTGACTTGGCCAGGGTCACACAGCTAGAAAGTATCTAAGGTTATATTTGAACTCAGGTGCTCCTGACACCAGGCCCAGTGCTCTACACATTATGATGCCATCTCACAGAGTTCCCACGTCCTTCACTGTTGCTTTCCTTTCCATGATTGCGGTTCTCCATGAGTTCATACAATCCTTCCTCCTAAGTTTCTCTGAATTCTTTGTATTTGTCATTTCTTATTGCATATTAACATTACATTGCACTCATATATCATAATTTTTTTTCAGCCATTCCCCAGACAAAGGTGACTCATTTTGTTTCCAATTCTTTGCCACTACAAAAAGTGCTATGAAATTTTTTGTATGTATGCTATTCCCCCCTCTCCTCCCCCTGCCCCATCTTTGATCTCCTTGGAGGTATGTGTCACTGATTCAAAAGTTAAGGATTTTTCTAATCTAACACCAAATTATTTTCTAGAATGTTTGGACTAGATCCCAGTTCCACTAAAGATGCATTATTGTGGCAAACTTCAATGGAAACCACATCCCCATGGCCAACAAAATTAACGCCAAGGCCAGTGGCAACTCACCTCACCTCACTGGATTCCTGAGATGTGGCCAACTTGAAGCAACCAGAGCATGGGCTTTGAACTCCATGGAATGGTCACAACAAGGGGATTGCAGGTGCCAGTTTGTAGCAGCTTGGGAGAGCCCGTTATTAAATTTTCAGTGTGAACATTTAAACCTCAAAAATCAGGGCTTGATTAATTGCTTTGTTGATTTTCTAGATTTAAGAAAGTAATTAAGAAAATGTTAATGATGCAGATTAAGCTTAAAAGCACGACTTGGGTACATTTTTCACCCCCAGAAAGCCAGTTGTTAAATATTTACCAAATGACATTTATTAAGCCCCTACTGTGTGCAAAGCACGGTGCCAAGTACTGGAGATCTGGAGATTTAAAAAAAGGCATCTCTGCCTTCAAGGAGCTTCCAAACTCATAAGGACAATTGAAGGAGATTTGTAGGAGCTCAAGACCCAAGGGAAGAGGTTACGGCACCACTGGTTGTCTCTGAAGGCTGATGATACTGTCAGCCATGTTGGTGTCATTATTCAGATACCAGGACAGTACAAAGCAGGAAACAACTACTCCTGGCATCAGAGAGAGGTGAGGTGATTCATGAGGGAGCGCAATGGATCAGGACAGATCTGGTTTGGGCATCTCTGAAAATGATAATAGTCAGCGTCCTTGTGCTTTTCATCTGAAACTTATTGGAAAAACCTTGCTAAGGGGATCAGTCGCCTTCTGGGCTTCTGCTCTGAACTCTGCTCTGATTGGCTTTAAGGCCCTTTTAAAGCATTACTTCTCCACGCTGTGAGTATTGTGTGTTCCTGACAGGATAAGCCCTTCACAAATTAATACCCGGGGCAGCTCCAAAAACACAATTCTTCTTGGCCACAATAATTCCAGCAGGTCCCTATATCAGTGGTGACAGACCCGCTAAATCTTTCATCATGCCAGTTCAGACTTTTTTTTCTTGGGTCTCCCTAAATGACCCTGAAAATCACTCCTACCTCCTTTTAGGTACCTAAAGGCCTAGATTAGGTGGCAAAGATAGAGCCTCTGGGGTCTTCCAGCTGGGGTGCTAGTGCTTTTATCACTGGAGCCCTCAGCTAGAACAGGGCCTGGAGCCAGGGAGGGTGAAAAGCAATTCTGGCATCATTTCCCTGGGTCAGTGGTAGGAAGCACAAGCCTATCTTCTGAGTGTGTTGGGAAGGAATCAGAGTCAGACTATTTCAGATGCCCTAGGACAGGGGAGGGGGTACTTGCCTGGTGGCTTGGGTGGTGGCCCAGGACTTATCAACAAAGCCAACGGTGGCAGCCAACTGCTGAGTGCCTCCAGTGACCATCCTACTCCTAACAAAGCAAATATGCTCAGTTCTGGGCCAGCTCTGAGAAAAGACAAGGCCTCTGTTGCTGGATCTGCTGGGCCCAGGCGCTGATAGCTCCCCAAAGATGATGCTTTGTAGTTACTGGAGGCTTATGGCCTGGGGCCAAGAGGAAAGTAGAGTGAGTGCATTCAGTTCCTCTGCCCCCAGGACTTCCCAGATCAAAGTCTGATAGTCCTTAAATTTCCCTAAACAAGCATTGCTACTTTTGAAGTTATGGCACTTACACCTCACAACATCTCTCTCTCCTTTTACAACTGCACCCCTGCTCCTTAGCCACTTCTAACACCCCCTCTCTCAGCAATTCCAAGGTCAAGGTCTTCTTATCAAGTCCTAATGACTGGGGCCTCCTAAAGATCAGCAGATCTAGGCACTGCCATTGATCGTGCCCCACTCCCTGCACCCCCCAACCACCAAAAGTGGTTTACATATGTTACATGTATTATTCACTTCTAAACCTAGGGACCATGAAGCTTTTTTTCTAAATATTTTGATAACTATATTTCAGCATAATTTGTTTCCTTTGTAATCCTGTGTATTTTTTTTGTATTTAATAACATTATTCTGAATTGCCTCTGGGCTTTACCAGACTGCCAAAAGGGACCGTGGCACAAAAAAAGTCCAAGAACTTCTTTATTATTTCATTTGATAGGAACAATAATCCCTCTAATGGGGAGGTCTCCATTTTACAGTTGAGGAAACTGAAGTAGACAGAGATTAAGTGACTTGCCAAGGGTTCTACAGCTAGTAAGTGTCTGAGTTAGGATTCGAATTCAGGTCTTCCTGACTCTATTTGATGCACCTCCTAGTGGCTCTCCCAGTTCTTTTCCTGTCTCTGTAAAGGGACCTCGATCATCAGACCCAAGCACTCACATAGACCCATCTCCCACCTGGTCCTCAGAAAATTGTTTCCCGTATCTCCTCTGCCATCAATTTCCACCTCCATCTTCTGGTCAGTATGAGAAGGATGGCCCCATTTTAGTCTGTGCCTCCTGGGGCTTTTTTACCCGCTGCAGAGTGTTCCGACAGTTGCCATGAAGAAACCCATTACCAAATTGCTCAGCTTAAATTATGTATTAAGTTTTTAAGCATCGCTTTAAACTGACAAGGAGACAGATTTTTATCAGCTATGAATGCCCGCCTCGGACGGTTAAATTTTCTATGATGGATCTGATTGGTAATAATACTCACTGTCTCCCCTCCCCCCTTCCCTCCCACTTTCCAATTTTGATTAGGAGTACAGTGACAGACAGGGTTGGAACACAGAGAAAGTCTCTCCAGACATTGAGCTCTAAGGGGCATGTTGGGTGTTTCCTCATCCCCAAGGGAGCCAAGCTCACCTCTCTAGTAGATCACTGCTGTGGGCACCCAGGGTGATGGGGCTGGGGCATGGATGGGAGAAGAAAGGGGTGCAGTGTTCCCTCAGCATTGATTCCCAGACTCTCAATTGTTATTCTGGCATGGGACATAGTAATTCCCTTCTGTGACATGGAGTCATTTGCTACACATCACCCTCCCGCCTGCTTAATTATAGGATAGAGGCAATCTTGTCACTTTTCCTTTAATTAAACCATCTCAACTTTGGTGAATCCTGGGTGACAGTCTCTATGGAAATCCCCAGAAAAGTACCCTAGGGCCATCCTTCTGAGAATAGCTTTTGATCGTTTCTGCTCATGTTCCCCCCTCCCCTCCCATTTAGTGTCTGATCCACCCAACCCTTAAAGAGGGTTCAGAATTTTCCAGCCATCTCTCCATTTTCCACCAGCTGCTCTGCTTGGTTTTGACTCTTGGAACACCACACCCCTGTGCTGACTACCCTCTGGTGCTGCCCTCTCCCCTTCTCAGCTTCCTTTTGTGAGGCCTTCCCTCATTGGATTATAAGCTCCTTGAGGGCAGAGACCATCTTCCCATTATGTGTATCTCCAGTGCTTAATATAGTGCCTGACACATAGTAGGCACCTAAATATTTATTGAGTGATTAATCCCATCCTCACAAGAAGGGTTCTTCTATCGTTCTTGTTTTTTCTGGGCCCCCATGCTTTTTTCCTTTCCCTCCTTTATTTAGACATGGCTGCCATTCCTGGGTCTTTTTCCCCATCCTTTTCCCTCTCTCCTCCATGCCCCAGTTATGTCTTCTGTGAGCCCCTGCTAAACCCCAAACAGGTTGTACCATATTATACCACATTATCAGATTTAGAGACAAATCCCCAATGGGTTGCTGAATGCAGATAAGACCATTAGGGCTAAGTATGGAGGCTCTGGTGCTGCAAAGGGTGTTTTAAAGAGGAAATTCAGGTAAGAGGAGAATTTGGGGCATGTGGCTTACAGCACACACACACACACACACACACACACACACACACTCAGGGGGCCATTTACCATGTGAAAGGCTCTGAAAGGGTATTTGTCCTAGATAACTTGTAAAAAGACCAGATTAATTTCTTCCTGAAAAAAGCAGGTTGATCAGTAGGAAGGGGATGTGTGTAAACCTCACGTGAGCAAGCTTGTGTACACAAGCAAACACGCTTCCCTGTGCTGTCAATTCTATCCCCACAAATTTATCCAGGCCTACTGTCACCTGGTCCCTCATAGCAGACAAAGCAAGACTGCTGTCCTTGTCACTGTGGGCGGAACAAAGACTGAATGCTCGAGTGAAGGGGTAATCATGGCATATGGTGTTTTAAGGTTTTCAGGAAAATTTTACAGTCAGGATTATCTCCATTTTATAGATGGAGGGAAGAGGGAATGAGAGTGAAAGAACATTCATTCAGAACCTACTGTGTGCCAGACACTGTCCTAATATCTCATTTAATCCTGGGAAGTAGATTCATTTGTAAAATATAGGGACACCTAGATGGTGCAAAGGATAAGTGTCAGGCCTGGAGTCATCTTCCTGAGTTAAAATCTGACCTCAGACAATTACTAGTTGTGTAATTGTTAGACAAGTCACTTAACCTCTGTCTGCCTCAGTTTCCTCATCTGTCAAATGAACTGGAGAAGGAAATGGCCAACCACTCTTGTATCTTTGCCAAGAAAACCCCAAATGGGGTCATAGAGAATTGGACACAACTGAACAACAGCAATAAACTTTAAAGTATTATAGAAATGTAAATTATAAGTATTTTCGAATTGCATTGCTCTGCCCCTACCTTATATGACTTTAAGATTCATTCGGCTTTAACAAGTTTTTCACTAAATACTTCCTGTGCACCTAGCTTTGTGCCAGGCAGGTACTGTGGGGATAGGAAAAAGAGGAGTGTGGTGACCAGTCATAGGATCATATGACTGAGCTGGCAGAGACTAAGAGGTCCTGTAGCCCAACCTCTTCATTTTTGCAGATAAGGAAACTGAGTCAAATAGTGTTAAGCGACTTGCCCAAGGTTACATAGACAGTGAACGACAGTGCTGGGATGCAAACCCGGGTTTTTTAGCCAATGCTCTCGAGAAGCTTAAGACCAAGGGTGAGGAGGGAGACATCCAACTGTGGGGACTTGGAGAAATTTTGTTGGTAGAGCAGCCAGCAGCTGCAGATGATTTAACTACATCACGCCTGTCATTCTTGCTATGCATAGAATCTCTGCTCAGGGAAATGATGATCGAGTAAGATTTTAAAACCTGGGGAATGGGCTATTATTCTTATCACCGCTAATAAAGGTGAAAGGATTTTATTTTCTGGCATGAGTGCCTCGGGGATGGGGAGGAACCTAGAAGCCTCATTCTTCCCTGTGCATGTTCCCCTTCCCCCATGTTCTCCCCTTCCCTAGCTTCTTCTGAGGCAGTCTTATTTCCTCCACATCTCTCAGACATTTCCTCCATTTCCATCCCTCCGCTGACTGTGGCATTAGCTCTGTGGTGAGTGATTGTCAGTAAAGGTGATTGTGGGAAGAGGGTGGTGGTGATGACACAACTGGCTGGCTCTGGTTCACTTCTGAATCTGGGCTTCCACTTTCGGGCAATGGACTCATGACCTCCTCTGTTCCTAGTGGAGGCACATGGACCTTTCAACTCATGAACTTCTTCTACTGGTCTGCTCTGGAGCGCGCAGTTTTCATTTACTTCTCCCACACGCATCTTTTTCAACAGACCCAAGCAAAACATTTAAATTTATAGCATGTAGTTGGAGGTTGTTGTTGCACAGTTGTTTTTCATGTTCTTCATGACCTCATTTGGGGTTTTCTGGGCAGAGATACTGGAGTGGTTTGAGTTTTCCTTCTCTAGCTCATTTACAGATGAAGAAACTGAGGCAAACAGGGTTAAGTGACTTGCCCAAGTGTCCGAGGCCAAATTTGAACTCATGAAGTTGAGTCTTCCTGATTCCCCCAACACTCCATCCACTGCACCATCTAGTGGCCAAGTATAAATATGAGTCATATCATATCAGGGTTATCAGGGTATCCAGGATACAAATAGGCAGCTGAAGGTGCCTTATGCAGAGAAGAAATTCTTCACAGAAGGCCAAGCAAAATGTAACGCTGTTAGATTACTGTGCAAAAATGGACAAAGACCCAGCACACTGCTGGTCAGCTAGATGGCACAGAGGATATAGCCCTGGACCTTTGATCAGGAAGATGAGTTCAAAGCTAGCCTCAGACATTTCCTAGCTGTGTGACCCTGGCCAAGTCACTTAACTTGCCTGCCTCAGTTTCCTCATCTGTAAAAAGAGGATAATAAAAGTATCTACCTCCCAGGGTTATTATGGGAATCAGATGAGATTAATATTTGTAAAGTACTTTGCAAACCTTAAAGTGCTACATTTAAAAATGGGAGCTAACTGTTACTGTTAATTCCTCCCTCTTATTGCTACAGGGTTACAATGTTAATCTCCAGGCCTCTAGGAAATTATTCCCAAAGAGAGTCACAGTTTAGGATGTTGGTAAACTGTAGACTATCTAACTATGGGGCACCTAGGACAACTAGGAGACGCCATAGTGCATAGAGCACTGGGTTTGGAATCAGGAAGACTCATCTTCATGTGTTCAAAACCCCAAATGTGACCCTGAACAAGTCACTTTACCCTTATTGCCTCAGTTTCCTTATCTATAACATGATCCAGGGAAGGAAATGATAAACCACTCTCATATCTCAGCCAAGAAAACCCCAAATGGGGTCATGGAGAGTCTGACATAACTGAAAAGGACTGAATAATAACAAGGGCACCCAAGGGAGAGCAACCGGGATGGGAAAAGGCCTTCTGCCCTCAGCATATGAGAAGCGGTTGAAGAAACCGGGGATGTTAAGCCTGGAAAAGAGAAAGCTTAGGGCAGCGTCATCAAACTCAAGTGAAAATGGATGCCTGCTGGCCTCTTACTGACTCAGAAAATCACAAATTAACTTTATCTATGTTGCATCATATTTTAATTTATTTTTGTTCAACGTTTCCCAGTTACATTTTAATCTGGTTCCTGTCACACTCGGAAGTTTTGCAGGCCACTGGTTGTGAGTCTGACACCTCTAGCCTAGGAGATAAATGATTGTCCTCTTTATGTATTTGAAGGACTGTCATGTGGAAGAAGAATTAGGCTTGCCCTTTGTGGTCCCAGAGGAACACTGGGTGGAAAGTCGCAGAGACAGATTTAGGCTGGAAGTCAGGGAAAAAACATCCTGATAATTGGAGCTGTCCGAAAGTGGAATGGGCTGACTCAGGAGGAAATAGATTTGCCCATAATTTAAGGTCCTCGAGCAGAGACTGGATAACTATTTTTCAGGTATGTTGTAGTGAGGATTTTTTTAAGGACACGGGTGGGGCTGGATGGTCCCTTCCAACTCTCAAATTACAATTCCAGCTCTGCACATTCCTCAGAGCTCCTGGTGGTGTCTACATAGCTACTTGGTGTCTAGGCCATGCCATGGGGTGCCCTGACACTCCTTCCTGCCATACCACTTGGAGACATCTTTCTTTCAGAGAAAAGATATTCATCTCCTTATGTTCATTTGACCATTGTGTTTCTTTTAATCTGGGATCTCATTCCATGGTTTGGTTATGAACATGGTGTTCTTTATTGGATTGGAATCCACTTGCCCAGATTCCTATAACAATAACACTGCTAGCAGCTGCTGTGGGGGCATAAGGCCAATAACACCAGCACACAGGAGGGCTGCTAGCACAGCCTTTGATCTGATTTTCTAAGGAAAGCAACTTTAAGGAGTTAACAATCTCAGTTTAATTAAACATACATATATCATTCACTTAATTTGGGGGAAAAGCCAGCACCCTAAACTTCAGAGCAAATGCAAACAGAAATTACAAGCATACATTATATAAACAGAGCAAACACACAGAGAAATCAACAGATAGGCCTCTCTATCTGTCTGACCAGGGAATTACATAGTCTCCAGAGAGAGTGGCACCAACATCTGGGTTTTCAAAGCTGGGGGGTGCTACCCAGAGTCTCATCTGGCCAAACCACCAACACTCTGCCAATGAATGCACCCCCAAAGGCAAAATGCTAACCTTTGATCTTATATACAAGTCTCAGGGTCAAAGGACATCACAGC